>NW_012270519.1:4767-6888 GCF_000151885.1 Dipodomys ordii
CTGTAGCTCAAGTGGTAGAGCGCTCGTCTTGAGCTGAAGAGCTGAGGGACAGCGCCCAGGCCCAGAGTTCAAGCCCCATGACCGACAAAAAAAAAAAAAAAAGACGTTGATGTGCTATAGAATTCAACCTTGAGTGAGCTAATCTCTTCCAGAATCTCTTATCAGGATGTCAGTAACTGGAAGCCTAAATAACGGTAATATTTCCAATGTATTTAGCTTTTGATGTATGAAAAAGACAGGGACATCAAAATCATAGCAGAGATTTATTCAAGGAATAAAAACAAAGAGCTGTAATAGGAGAGAAGTAAATCAATGACACACTCTGGAATACTTCATATTCATTAAAATCTTAGGCACTGGACTTAATAATCAGAAATGTTGTCTCTTAGATACTAGAGGAACCTAATTCACTACTTTATAGTGTTAAGAAGAATTTTCTTTTAAAAAAAAGAATTGTTACTTAGACAGTTAATAATTAAAAGGTTTCTGGATGCCCCCTTAGTTAATGAGAATACTAAGATAATTAGCAGTTTGCCTATCCCATATGTTTCAGTTTGCTGGCTTGCTACTCTTAATTGGCTGAACTCATTAGAAGATATTGGGAGTCTAGCTGTTGAATGTCTATACTAAATATACTACGTGCAGAAAACAGCCTACTTATTTCCAGTATCTTCCTGCAGACAGTTCCTCCTACTGGTACAGGAGGAATCTTTCCAGAGGTTCAGGCAGATGCAGTTGATTGATGGTTTGACGGTAGGATCGCCCCAAGCACTTCCGGATGCGCAGGCGGCAGAGCTGAGAAAGAGTAGGTGGGCCTGAGAAAGGAAATCAGAATGGTGTGAATCTCCCAGAAGAGGCTGAAGCTTCGTAAACACAGAAGAGAAGCTGGATCTGTATAAGAGTACCACACAGAGGGGATCTGATGGCCCCTTGGTAGGAGGATGTTCTTCTTCAAGTTGATCCCCCTCTGGAGATTGTATTACTGACACTGAAAAATGTGGCAATCCAGAAGAAAGTTAGGGAAGAAGGGGCAGGGCCTAGAGAGGATGCATCTCATTCATTCATCATTGTCTGTGCTAATGAGAGGGAATGTTCTAGATGAGGAGAAAATGCAAGTGAAAACACTACCCAAGCAAGACCTCGAAATAGTTTCACAGCTGAGGGATAAGCAGGGAGTAACTTGAATTGTGTGGTCACGGTGTTAGGAAACATTTAGCCAAGGCTAAATAGCTCTTAAAGTTCTCCTGGTCCTCCCAGTGTTAGTCCTGCCCATGAGGTGGTACTGCCTGCATTCTGCTTCACATCTGGAGGGGCCTCCATTATTGGAAACATTCCAGTTTCATAGAGATACATAGAAAGGATTCAAATCACTTAGATCCCATATTCTCTGAACAAGTCTTTTGGAGTTTCATTATATCTGTGATGCAGAGTAGCTTTGACTCCTTAAGGATTCAAAAAGATGGTTGAGGAATTGGAGGTGTGGCTCAATTGGTAGAGCCCCAACCAATACGCAAAAACATCAGGTACTGAGTTCAAGTCCCGGGCTTGAACAACAACAAAAATAAAGATAGTTCAGAGTCCAAAATATGCTTGAACAGGATTATGTCTAGAATACCAGTTACACAGGGGCATTCATATTATTCCCTTATTTCCTAACCTGACTCTAAGCAAAAATTTTCTCCAGAGGATCTAATTACTGGCCAAACTTTTGAAGAAAATCGTACTACAGCATTATTTTATACCCCACAAAAATGGAGGATTGTATATGCAAATATCCAAGTGACATTTAAAGTTGCCATTAACGACAAACATCCAAATAATAATTGATAGCTACCTGGAGTACCAATCAATTTCCTTTCGTTAAAATCTTGGGAATTGAGAATGGAAATTATCCTTACCTGTTGCCCCTTAGGTCTGGGATCAGTCCTTTAAATTATAAAAAAAAAAGAATTAAACTAAATAACTAAGGTTCTCCACAAAATAGTAATGCAGATAAATTATCCAATTTGCCTAGAGAAGTTCAGACACCATGGCGAACTCTGATGCAGCTGTTATTTATCCTGCAAGAGTATGAGCCTCTATTAACAAAGACAGAAAACAGAGAATTTTATTTCTTTTTTT
>NW_012270520.1:0-1604 GCF_000151885.1 Dipodomys ordii
TTTTTTTTGGTTGGTCCTGGGGCTTGAACTCTGGGCTTGGGCGCTGTCCCTACACTCTTCAGCTCAAGGTGCACACTCTACCGCTTGAACCACAGTGCCACTCCTGGTTTTCTAGTGGTTTTATTGGAGATAAGAGTCTCACAGACTTTCCTGCATGGGCTGGCTTTGAACCGTGATCCTCAGATCTCAGTCTCCTGAGTAGCTAAGATCACAGGCATGAGCCACCGGTGCCTGACTAGCCCATGAAATTCTTATCTCCAATTAACCGCCAAAAAAACTGGAAGTGGTACTGTGGCTCACGTGGTAGAGTGCTAGCCTTGAGCTGAAGAGCTCAGGGAGAGTGCCCAGGCCCTGAGTTCAAGCCCCATGACTGACAAAAAAAGAAAGAAAGGAAGGAAGGGAGGGAAAGAAAATTCCATGAAACTCTTACTCCAATTAAGTAGCAAAAAAGCAGGAAGCAGAGGTGTGGCTCAAGTGGTAGAGCACCAGCCTTAAGTGAAAAAGCTAAGCAAGAGTAAGAAGCCCTCAATTCAAGCCCCAGCACCAGAAATAAATAATAGATAAATATTAAATCATATGCATGCTACCTGCCCAAAATGATAAGGACCCCGCAACCACCCTAAAGCAAGAGAAGAACACAGAGGAAATGATGTGAGACAACTCCCTGCATGACTACACCCTGATGATGGGAAGCTGGCTACTAGAAGCAGTAACTATCCAGGAGGAGAAATGATCAGAATTTAAGCCTTGCTTCCCTCTACGGGGGCAGCTCCATGGGTTCAACGCTATGACTAACAGTTGCATCTGGACTGAGACTGAATGGTAGCGGTGGGATTCTTAGCAGGATTAAGAGGACCTGACCAAAAATGAGGGTTGGCAGCCTATATCTTAGATTCTAAAAGTCTTATAGTTAGTTCACTATGTGAGGATGTGAACTTTTGAGCAAGAGCTACGCCAGGCATGAATGCTGACTTAGAAACAGAAATGCAGTACAAGCAAGCTGAGCTTCTGCAGAAACTTGTACCTCTGCCTGTTTTAGGGATGGCTAAGGAATCCTGGAAGTGACTTGATCACAGCCTTCCTATAGCTCAAAACAGAGCTCTTTGGAAGTATTCCACCTGTAAAAACTGCTGAAGGATGTTATTTCCACTCATCTCCTCTATGCTGGCTTTCCACTTCAAAATTGAGAGTTTATGAATGTTTTTCTTAAGGCATACAAAATTAGAAGCCAGGTACTGGTGGCTCACACCTGTAATCCTGGCTATTCAGGAGGCTGAGATCTTAAGATGGAGGTTCAAAGCTAGCCTGGCCAGGAAAATCCCCAATTAACCACCCAAAAACCAGAAGTGGAGTCCTGAGTTCCAACTCTAGTACTTCAAAAAAAAAAAAAAAGAAGAAGAAAAAGTGATTAGAGATTTCATCATAAAAAAGACCTAATTAGCCTGGGTACTGATGGTTTACACCTGTAATCCTAGCTACTCAGGAGGCTGAGATCTGAGGATCCAGGTTCAAAGCTAGCTCGGGCAGGAAAGTCCTCAAGATCTCCAATAAACCACTAGGAACTCGGAAATGGCACTGTGGCTCAAGAGGTAGAGTACTAGCCT
>NW_012270520.1:8071-9371 GCF_000151885.1 Dipodomys ordii
CAAAAAAGCTGGAAGTGGGGCTGGGAAGGTGGCTCAGTGGTAGAGTGCTTGCCTTGCACAGATGAGGCCCTGGGTTCGATTCTTCAGCACCACATAAGCAGAAAAAGCCAGAAGTGGTACTGTGGCTCAAGTGGTAGAGCGCTCGCCTTGAGCTGAAGAGCTGAGGGACAGCGCCCAGGCCCAGGGTTCAAGCCCTACGACCAACAACAACAACAACAAAAAAGCTGGAAGTGGAAGCTGGAAGTGGAGCTGAGCCTTGAGCAAAAAAGCTAAGGGACAGTACCCAGGCCCTGAGTTGAAGGAAAGGAGGAAGGAAGGAAGGAAGAAAGGAAGGAAGGAAGGAAGGAAAATAGTCACCAACAGCAGTCAGACAGCAGCTTCAAAAGGAAATGTGAATAGCACTCTCTTGTCTGAATGATTCAGGCTGAGATCAGAACCATCAAATGAGGACTGTAAGATAAGTTACATCAATAGTTTAAAATGGTCTCCTGTGAACAAGCAGTGCCATTTGCTTTCTCTGGTCTCCTGAAAAAATAAATAAATAAATAGAAAGGAGCAGAGAAAAGCTTTCAAGCCTTTTAATGAGACTATTATTGCATTAATTATTTGAGGTAGTTTCTGTTTCCAGAGCATTAATTAGCATGACCCTTCTGCTTTAAGCTCCAGCAGCAGGTGACGTCACCACCACTGTGGGGGTGAAGGGGGGAAGGGAAGGAAGCTGCTTAAGGGGTCACCAGCTAAAGTGAGGCTCTCTTAGAAGCTGTTTCAGGGCTGTGGCTACCACTTCCACATCCATTCAATCTATGAAAATTAAAATTTGAAAAACAAATAACTATGCGAATTGAATAGGAAGACAGAGTCTAGCTTTGCTTCATGGTTTTTTTTTTTTTCTTTTTTCCTTTTTGCTGGTCCTGGGTCTTGAACTCAGGTCCTGGGCACTGTCCCTGAGCTTCTTTTGCTCAAGACTAGCACTCTACTACTTGAGCCACAGTGCCACTTCTGGCTTTTTCTGTTGTTTGATGTGGCAGTGAGGAATTGAACCCAGGATTTCATGCATGCTAGGCAAGCACTCTACCACTAAGCCACATTCCTGCCCTTGCTTTGTTTTTTTGTTTTTTTGTTTTTTTGTCGGTCGTGGGGCTTGAACTCTGGGCCTGAGCGCTGTCCCTCAGCTCTTCAGCTCAAGGCAAGCGCTCTACTGCTTGAGCTACAGCACCACTTCCGGTTTTCTGGTGGTTTATTGGAGATAGGAGTCTCACGGTCTCTCCTGCCCGGGCTGGCTTTGAACCGCAATCCTCAG
>NW_012270521.1:0-2155 GCF_000151885.1 Dipodomys ordii
CGCGTCCGTCCCGGCGTCCGCCGCCGGCGGGGCCCGGGCTGGGCAGCGGGTCCCCCCGCACCGCCCCTTCTCCTTGCCTTGTCCTCGGCGGGGGCTTTGGCTTGGCAGCCTCGCATTGTTCTGGCCGCCCCTCGCAGCCTCCCGCTGCCCCTTTGTCTGGTCTGCCTCGGCTTTCTGGGGGTGTTCTTGCAGGAGGGAGCGGGATGGGGTGGGGAGGGTGGGAACTGGGACGTGAGGGAAGAGTTGGCCAAGGAGGAAACCGAACGGGCAGACACAACTCTTAACCCCCCCATCCCGCCGCGACCCCTCTCCGTCTGTCACAGCCCCGGTTTCCCTGTGGGTAGCTGCTGTTACCGTGGTTTGGGGGCACCCTGGAGCCGGGGGGAGCATGGTTAGGACTCTCCAGTGAGCTCACCAGCCGCCCCCCAGCCCCCGTCACTTCCTC
This sequence comes from Dipodomys ordii, assembly GCF_000151885.1. Taxonomy (NCBI): domain Eukaryota; kingdom Metazoa; phylum Chordata; class Mammalia; order Rodentia; family Heteromyidae; genus Dipodomys; species Dipodomys ordii. Next base: position 446 of record NW_012270521.1, read on the forward strand.
TCTCGCGTTTTTCATTTGTTCACTCTCGCTGTGGGGGTTGGAAGCAGTGCCGTTATCCCTCTTCGCAGAAATAGGCATTTCTCTGTTTTCCTTTCCTTTGGAGTTTCCTGTGTATGACGGAAAAAGTACAAGCATCCAGGGCTCAACTCTTGTCTCATTCATTTTGAAGGTAGTTGTGAGGTAGCTGGTCCGTTTGAATGGAGTTCTGATTATTTTTCGCGTTAAACATCGAATTAGAACACAGACCAATACATTCTTTTTCAAGATATTTTGTGTTTGGATGATGTTAGATCCCATTTGTTGCAGTCGACAAAGACATATGGTGAGTGATGCTTTTGAAGCTGAGGCAGAACTGCAAGTGCCTAAAGGATTTTTTTTTAATGATAGTCTTAACAATAACTAGTTGGTTTTTAGTATACCAACATTTAGGAAAAGCTTTCTATTGCACAAGAGAGCTGCCTAGTTGCCTAACTAGCTTAAATTGGGTGTGGTGGTGATCCAGGTAGTTTAAGTTACGTGCTGAACTTTGGAGAACTAGTTAACCGTGAAGCGTTGAGTCAACTTAGAACTTGTTATGCTTTGAGACAATTCAGTGTCTTGTAAAATTCTTGAGTTATATAATGGCATTAAAATAAATGTAAGATAAAGAGCAACAAAGAATTCCACCTTTACTGTACACTTCACAATAAGCAAATATAAATGTCTAAATATTGTTTGAATGCAAAAATCTACCCAAAGCTATCAGTCTTAATCAGTGGCTAGTTTCTGGATTTGGAATTTTGGACTATTGTGCTTTATTTTTCTAAGTACATTTAAATTTGAGTGGGTTCTTGGACAGTGGTTGTGTGTAGATGCTTAATTCCGAAATGGTTTCTCAACAAATGTAGGCCTTTTAGTATCTCAAGGTAAAGAGTCCAGGTTTCATTATTGCGGAATATGTTTATCACCCGTTCGTGTGTGTGTGTGTGTGTGTGTGTGTGTGTGTGTAGTTGGTTATATAGAAAACAAAAGAGTATTTGGAAAGTAGATAGATTTGATTGGAATCTGCTTTGATTTGAGAAGCTGCTTTGATTTAAAAAACTTGCCATCACTTTTACTTGCTTTTTGAAAAATGAAAGTAATTTTTCATGGTGGATTTTATGTTACAAAAATTTGTTTGGTAACATATAGGAGAGGCATACTTATGCCACTTTCCTGTAAATAGACATGAAGAAATGCTAGTAGTTTATGTTGAGGAAATTAATATTCACTACTTGCAAGTCATGGACTTCCAATGTTACTTTATTTCATTCTCTTACAAATGAAGTGACGTGGGCAGTAACTGCCTTGTTTTTCTTTTTTCTTTTATTGTGGGGTTTGAACTCTGGGCCTGGGCACTGTCCCTCAGCTCTACAGCTCAAAGCTAGCGCTCACCATTTGAGCTACAGCACCACTTCCGGTTTTCTAGTGGTTATTGGAGGTAAGAGTTTCATGGACTTTCTTGCCTGGGCTGGCTTTGAGCCGCTGTCCTCAGATTTCAGCCTCCTGAGTAGCTAGAAAAACAGGCGTGAGCCACTGGCACCTGGCACTATCCTGTTGTTCAAATGAAGAAACTGGAGGTTTGCAGGGTGTAACTTTCTTGTATAGTAGAGTCCTGATTAGAAGAACATTGGTCTACTTAGCATCAAAGCCTGTGTTTCCATCATGCTAGAAAGTTAGGTGAGGGGCTGG
>NW_012270521.1:4726-6593 GCF_000151885.1 Dipodomys ordii
CTACCACTTGAGCCACAGTGCCACTTCCGGCTTTTTTATTTTTTTGCTTATGTGGTGCTGAGGAATCGAACCCAGGGCCTCATGCATGCAAGGCAAGCGCTCTACCACTGAGCCACCTTCCCAGCCCCTATATTGGTATTTTAAAAGGTGGTTCTCAACAGAGAAATCTTACTTGGAAGAGAACTTCCTTGAGTAGTCTTTTTGCTGGAGTTGTCATTTTGGGTGGTATTATATTTGTTTTGGTATATACCCTTTGGTAAAGCAAAACCAAACCAAAACACCCAAACTAATTCTTAGCCTTTTTGATTTACAAAATGATTATTACTGCAAAACAATTATGTAAAGTTCTGATAGTTGAAGGTGAAATATTTTTGTCAAAGCAAACTTTAGTAATATAGATTTAGCCAGATTATGATAGTCATCTATCAATAGCTTTCAAAGTATTTACTGTTCTGTGATTGGAACTTTTATGTATTTAGATATATTTTGAAATAATTGTAGTGACCTTAACCAGCTCCCAGCTTTGATGCTGTCTACAATATTACATTGGGACCTTTTGTGTGGACTGCCCACTCATTCTTTCTTGCTGATAACTGTCAATATTTGTTTAGTACTTTTTTTTTTTTTTTTTTTTGCTGGTCCTCAGGGCTTGGGTGCTGTCCCTGAGCTTCTTTATACTCAAGGCTAGCACTCTACCACTTGAGCCACAGCACTCTTCTGTCTTTTTTGAGTGGTTTATTGGAGATAAGAGTCTCATGGAGATTTATCTGTCCTGGCTGGCCTAGAACGGAGATCCTCAGATCTCAGCCTCCTGAGTAGCTAGGGTTACAGGCGTGAGCCACTGGCACCTGGCTTGTCTAGTACTCTTTTTTTTTTGGTCCTGTCGTGGGGCCTGAACTCTGGGCTTGGGCACTGTCCCTCAGCTCTTCAGCTCTAGGCTAGCGCTCTATCACTTGAACCACAGCGCCACTTCCAGCTTTTTTCTTTTTTCTTATGGGGTGCTGAGGAATCGAACCCAGGGCCTCATGCATGCAAGGCAAGCGCTCTACCACTGAGCCACCTTCCCAGCCCCTTGTCTAGTACTTTTTAAATGAACTTTTTCTTAATAATTATAATAATTTCAATCTGAAGGTTACTTGTAAATGTATATTTGTTTATTGTTACTTTGATTTTCCAATGGAGGAGTTATTTCAAATTGTTCTCATTAGTAAGAAAAATAAACAGATTACTTATAAATATCAAATAATCAAAAGAAGCATGATTTTTTCCATAGCTTAATGATTATAATTTTTTGAATTAAGATTAACAAACCATTATATTTTCAGTCCTTGTTTATTGTTTGATCTTAATCTTATTATTATTATTTTTTTAACTGCCTGTTTTTGAAGCCTGGCTTTGTAGTTCACTGTGTTTTTATGCATGTTATTTTAATGTCTTTATGTTTCAGTATAGGACTCTACAAATTAGACACTGTTACGAAGTTTGAGGTTTCAACAGTGAGATACATGTGAGGTGTTCAGCACAGTGTTGGCCCATAGAGATATGGTTAGCTCCTACTGTTTTGATTTAGTACTTAACTGAGAGATTTGATTTTTAATTATTTGAAAGGATTATGAAACTTAAATTCTATTTATTCTACATGACAGACTGAGTAGGCATTCACTTTATTTTTATTTTTTAATCGTAAAGGTGATATACAAAGGGATTACAGTTACATAAGTAAGGCAATGAACACATTTTTTTAAAATTTTTATTTTTTATTGTGAACATACTGTACAGAAGGGTTACAATTACATGGGCAAGATAATGAGTACATTTCTTATCAAGCATTGCAGCCTCCTCCTTTGTTTACCCTTCACATCCCTTC
>NW_012270522.1:0-6718 GCF_000151885.1 Dipodomys ordii
GGCTGCAATGCTTGGTAAGAAATGTACTCATTATCCTGCCCATGTAATTGTAACTCCTCTGTACAGTATGTTCACAAATAAAATTAAATTAAACTAAAAAACAAAACAAAACAAAAAACAGAAAAAAAAGAAAATATATGGAAAAAATAAAAAGAGTACAATATAAGTACAGCGCTGTCTTAGGTTTGTTAATTATTAAACATAAAAAGGCGGAATAGATGATGCATTGTATTAAACAATATGCTAGACTTGTCTCGCACCACTTAGCTTAAACAGTTGGTGGGATAGTCATCAATTTTCATGTAACCCATTAATGCTTTGCTTTTCTTAAAAATTGATTATGTGCTTAAATAAACAAAGGATCTATGTCACAATCACACACTGTATAAAAATGTTAAGTCTCCTCAATAAAGATACACTCAGATGCAACTCTTTTGAGTCTATGTCTGTCACTTCACCAACTCCTTGCCTACCTATCCCTAGATCCCTGTCCCGTCGGTCCCAGTGCTCTGGCCCAGCTGGTCCGTGGCACCTATCATCCTAGCTACTCAGGAGGCTGAGATCTGAAGGATCGCAGTTCAAAACCAGATGGAGCAGAAAAGTTTGTGAGAATTCCATCTCTAAAATCACCAGCAAAAAGCCAGGTTTAGACATAGCTCAACTAGTGAAATGCTAGCCCTGGCAAGCAAGGTGAGTAGTATGCGCAAGGTCCTGAGTTCAAGCCTTTTAGGCTGCTGGTACTTCTATCTTCTCTTCCTCCCCTTCACAGAGAGATTACTCATGAAGCAAATCTCTTCCAGGGAAAAGGGGAATTAACTATTCAAATTTCTTGGGAAGTCTCTCTAAGTAGATGCTTTCTCCAGTTTCCAGGCCTTGGCGATTCAAACATTCACTTTGTTCAAAAGCCCTGAACCATTAAAAAGTATAGAATCTTCATAGAAAGTTTTGTCCCAACTCTTAGAGGCTTGCATCTTGAGGAAGAAGGCCACAAACTACTAGGCCACAGGTGGCTCACACCTATTATCCTTGCTATTTAGGGAGGCTGAGTTCTGAGGTTTGCAGTTCAAAGCCAATCTGAGCAGGAAAGTCCAGGAGACTGTTATCACTAATTAACCACCAAAAAGCTAGAAGTGGAGCTATGACTCAAATGGTAGAGCACAAGCCTTAAGTGGAAAAGCTAAGGGACCGTGCCCAGGCCCCTAAGTTCAAGCCCTAGTACAGGCACACATACACAAAAGAGCAGGAAAGTAGAAGGGCTTGGACTTTGTGGTTTCTTTGAGCAAACTCAGTACTTTTGCTTAAACCTTGGTTTTTCTGGCTAGATGCTAAACAGTATACTAACCCATAAATTTCTTCCATCAGAAACCAACAGGCTTCAAGAGAGGCAAAAATAACAATATGAGAGGGATAATTACTGCAAAACTAGAAATGGAAAGAAGTGATAACTCTATGTGACATTCATTATACAGAACTCGCCATTCTCTTCTCTCCTGCATCCCTCACCCCTGCCCCGACTCTTCCTGCTTTTTGAATGGCACTACTGTTGGGCTCAGTTGCTCAAGCTCCTAAGCAGTCACTCTTAATTTTACCTTTTCCCTCATCATCCAAATCCAGTCTATCAGCAAGCCCTCTGGGCCCTAGCTACAAAATCTAAGCTCCATTTTCTACAACTCCATCTTCACCTACTGCCATGCCACCAACTGCCTCTTCTTGGCCCTTAAGGCCTGTTCTAATTCCAACCCACCAGTGACGAAAGCCTTAGCAATTCTGATGGGAATAGTCTCAAACCCACGTGACCTGGAGGGCTTTCTCCACTCTCCTCTTCTGTGATGACCAAGCCAAGACTTTTCCTATCTCTGGATACCAAAGTTCCTCCTGACCAAATGTTGCTCTCCATTTCCCGCTAAGTCTGAATCTCTCTCAAAACTGAGGTATTGACACTAATATTAACTTTCCTGGTCGGTCTTCCTTCTTTGTTTCTCTTTATCAAATAGTTCTGTTGCTACACAGAAGGTTTTGTTTTTTGTTTTTGTTTTTGGTGCCAGTGCTGGGGCTTGAATTCTGGAATTGGGCATTGTCCCTGAGCTTTTGTGCTCAAGGCTAGCACTCTACCACTTGAACTATAGCTCCACTTCAGGCTTTTTTTTTTTTCTGGTTGGAGATAAGGGTCTTATGGATTTCCCTGCTCAGTCTGGTTTCAAGTGGCAATCTCCAGATTTCAGCCTCCCGAGTAACTAGGATTATAAGAGCAAACTGGTACCTGGCTGTAAAGCATTTCTGAGTTTGAACTTGTCACGCTTATTGTATCAATATGTCCACCTCACTCCCACTAGACTATCATCTACTTGACCCCAGCCCCATTCACCAGGGCCTAAGCTTCTGGGCCAAGTCCCAGCCATGGGAGCTGTTAGTGTTGGTTGGTTTGGGTGTAACAGCTGCTGTTTTTTTAAGGAAAGAGACAATAGCTGCCATTCTACAACTTCAGAGGACCTTGGCACACTCCAGGAGCAGCGTTCCATCACCCACTTGAACCTGTCACCATCTTACTATTTTCACAGCACTTAGTGCCGTCAGACACTTGCACTCATTGGCTGCTCTCCTTTTCTATTCTAATGAGGCCACTCCCCTATACCAGTGTCTGGCAACATTCAATAACATCACGCCTTGCTATGTGTGGGAATTGGTTCCAAGTCCCTTGTAAATACTAAAATTCATAGTTGCTCAAGTTCCTTATTATAAAATAGCATACTGTTAGTGTGTATCCTGTGTACATCCTTTCATGTCTCCACATTGCTCAGAAAGTCCATTGCAATGTAAGTACCATGTAAATAACGGTCATACTGCATTGTTCAGGGAATAAGAAAGAAGTCAATACATATTCAGTACAAATGCAATTTGGGTGAGAAATAGAGTAGAGCACAGGAAGGAGCCAGGCAAGATGAGCCCCCAAGAACATCATCTCCACCCACCCAATCAGGCCCCATATTCCACAATTTGGACCTATCAGTGGATTAAACTATTAGCTCTAAGTTCTCAGGATCTAATAGTCTCTGGAAAGTCCCTCACAGACACACCAGAAGTATGCCTCCTAATTTCCTAGGTATTTCTCAATCCAATCAAGTTGACAAAATTGACCCACGTAAGAAATTGGGTCAGGGGCTGAGAAGTTGGCTCAGTGGTAGAGCGCTTGCCTTGCATGCCTGAGGCCCTGGGTTCGATTCCTCAGCACCACATAAGCAAAAAGAAAAAAGCCAGAAGTGGCGCTGTGGCTCAAGTGGTAGAGTGCTAGCCTTGAGCTGAAGAGCTGAGGGACAGCGCCCAGGCCCAGAGTTCAAGCCCCACAAAAAAAAAAAAAAGAAATTGGGTCAGCTATTCCAAACACAATGTGTTTGAAATATAAATATATAAGAGATATGTCCAGGATATTCTGGACCCAAAGATAAAATGTGTATAAGCCACTTGACAGAAAAGACATAAGGGAAATAAGGAAAGACTTCACAGAGGCTGTGTCTAGAAGGATGAATAGGTTAATGGATCTGACCAAAGGGGAATAGGTAAAAGGAAAGCATATGCAAGGCAGAGAGGTGTGACAGTAAAAAGTTCAAGCGACCCCAGCACTGAGGAAAAGACGGGAGTGGTAATAAAGCTAGAAAGTAGACCTAAGTCCAGTCAAGAGAATTTCAGGTATCCCTTAACATTCGTTCTGAAGGTCCCCTCCTCTCTGAGTTGAAGTGAGGTAGATCTGCAAATCATCTCCATCTAGAGTTCTAGTCTGTGGTTGTTCCTAGTTTCCAGTCTCCCCAGTGAAGTAATAAGAAGTCTAGTGAAAAATGAAAGCCTGCACAGGATGCAGGAGGAAGGTAGTTAAGCAATCATGCTCAGCCCAGCCCTTCCAAGATCTTTCTTTTGCAACCAGAATTATCTTTCAAAATATCTTGGTTGCACAAATGTTAAAATAGGATAAGAACACCAAGGACCATATGGTCATAATATACCATAAATAACAGCAGCAAAGCAGAAAAGATGAAGTCTCAGCACAGAGACGATGGCCTGCAGCACAGGCCACCTGCCTGTGGTGTTCCACAAACCCCTCCCAGTGTTAAGAGTAGGAATTGTAGTCTGGGAATGAGAATGACAGCAGAGAGCAGGGTGTGATACAAATAATATCTTGGGCAATGGATCCTCATATGTGTGCCCCATAGCCAAACCATCCTCTCCCCGTCATCAGCACCCTTGTAGCCATCCACTCCTGGGGACTGTGGTCAGGAATCCTGTGGTAGCATACGTGTCCTTGTGAGTGGCTCTCAGCTTCAGTTTGTTCTTCCTAGCTAAGAACTTGGCCCTGTGACCATTGACCATAAGCTTCAGATTCTGCTAATCACATTGTGATTAAGGAAGCAGCACAAACCAATGGCTCCTTTGATTAGGCCTCCAGGGATTTGCAATCAGCACTTAACCCAGAGGTCTCCCATGACATTGGAGATATTGGGTGGCTTCTATGTGAATGAAAGGTCACCTCAGGTTTGACAAAGATGACTAAGACCTTTGGACTCTTACACCTGCACAGGTTGTCCTACTTTTTCCTAGAAAACCAGAGTTTTCCCACTCCACACTTTTTGGTGTATGAGCCCACAGATAGGATAAGGAATTAACACCATGGACATTATAAAATTCATTAGGTGAGAAACTGTACTTGTCTAGAAAGGTCATTTTTTTTTCTGCCTTTTGGTAGAGCTCAGATCACTAAACCAGGCTGATTCATTTAAATATCTTGATAGTGTATGAATTAAGTGTAACACTTTTGAGATGCTACTCTTTCTTATTTTCCTGGATGTTTTTGGTACTGTAACACTCCCACTTAATACTGGTGAATGAGAGATTTTCATCCCGTTTATATCTGTGAAGCTAGTGACCAGCTAAAAAGTTGTGTGAAGTGTCTGTTCAAGTATGAACTCAAATGAAACAGAAATGGAACAGGGGAAATGCATGCAAGCCTAATAGTTCCCCAGCTTATTGCCTTGAGGGAGCTTCTATAACAGGAGGCTGATAGATTATCTGAGTTGAGGAAAGAACAGAGATCCCAAAAGACCAAATCTTCTCAAGTGTGAAGAATAGAGTACTGGAGAGAAAAGGGCTACAAAAGGTAGTGGATTCCAGAGAGCTGAAGCAATTGTTCTTCAAGCAGTCAGCAGAGAACTGACTGGCAAGGGGTCCACCCAGGCCAAGAGGAAAACAATGCTTGATTTACACACACAAGATCAGGAGCAGTGCCTATTCCTACTAGTCAGGATGGAAAAAACCTCATGATTTCTGGAGCACTGAATATATTGCACTGAGTAATGTATTAACCCTAATGAAATCACTACTCCAGTCCTGCTTATGAATTCTCAAGAGTAAGACCCGCAATAATCAAAGTATTCAAAGTGACTAAACTGCATCCCAGAACAAAGGTAGAGATACTTGGAATATTTAGCCAGGTGCTGGTGGCTCACGCCTGTGATACTAGCTGTGCAGGAGGCTGAGATGTGAGGATCACAGTTCAAAGCCAGCCAGGAAGGAAAGTCTGTGAGACTCTTATCTCCAATTAACAACCAGAAAACCAGAAGTGGTGCTGTGTCTGAAAGTGATAGAGTGCTAGCCTTGCATAAAAGCACCAGGGCCTTGAGTTCAAGCCCCTCAACTGGTTTAAAAAATCTATCATGGCATTTTATAAAAAAAAAAAATACTAGACATAAGAAATAAGAAAAAAGGAGCTGGTGGCTCACACCTGTAACCCTAGCTACTCGGGAGGCTGAGATCTGAGGATCACAGTTCAAAGCCAGTCTAGGCAGGAAAGTCCATGAAACTCTTATCTCCAATAAACCACTAGAAAACCAGGAGTGGCGCTGTAGCTCAAGTGGTAGAGTGCTTGCCTTGAGCTGAAGAGCTGAGGGACAGCGCTCAGGCCCAGAGTTCAAGCCCCACAATCAAAAAAGAAAAGAAAAGAAAAAAGGAAAATAAGAAATAAGGAAAAAGCAACCCATAAAAAAGAAAAAAGTCAATTAATTGTACCTTCTCAAGCCTGACATAGATATTACAAGACATTAAAAATAGTTATTATTATAGGGCTGGGAAGGTGGCTTAGTAGTAGAGCGCTTGCCTTGCATGCATGAGACCCTGGGTTCGATTCCTCAGCACCACATAAGCAAAAAGAAAAAAGCCGGAAGTGGTGCTGTGGTTCAAGTGGTAGAGTGCTAGCCTTGAGCTGAAGTGCTGAGGGACAGTGCCCAGGCCCAGAGTTCAGGCCCCATGACAGGACCCCCCCCACACAAAATAGTTATTATATTACATTCTATATATTGACCATGTTAAATAGAGCTGAAAAGGATATAACTAACAAACAAAATCACATTGAACTTCTAGAGAACTGCAAACTGCAATGTTTGAAGTCTGACATGCAAAATGACATGGTGAAATTAAGAGATTAGACACTGCAAAAGGAAAGATTGTGAATCTGAGGATGCAGTGATAAATACTAAACCAAATACAGAGAAAATCAGAATTTAAAAAGTTAAATAGGGGGCTGGGAAGATGGCTCAGAGGTAGAGCGCGTGCCTTGTATGCCTGAGGCCCTGGGTTCGATTCCTCAGCACCACATAAGCAAAAAGAAAAAAGCCGGAAGTGGCTTTGTGGCTCAAGTGGTAGAGCGCTAGCCTTGAGCTGAAGAGCTGAGGGACAG
>NW_012270523.1:0-2197 GCF_000151885.1 Dipodomys ordii
TCAGGCCGCCCTCCAGCCCTCGTGTGTGTGTGTGTGTGTGTGTGTGTGTGTTTGTGCATCAGGCCGCCCTCCAGCCCTCGTGTGTGTGTGTGTTTGTGCATCAGGCTGCTCTCCAGCTCTCACATGTGTGTGTGTGTGTGCGTGTGTGTGTGCATCAGGTCGCTCTCCAGCCCTCGTGTGTGTGTGTGTGTGTGCGCGCACGCATCAGGCCGCCCTCCAGCCCTCATGTGTGTGTGTGTGCGCGCACGCATGCATCAGGCTGCCCTCCAGCCCTCTGTGTGTGTGTGTGTGTGTGTGTATGTGAGTGCGCATCAGGCCGCCCTTCAGCCCTCGTGTGTGTGTCTGTGTATGTGTGTGTGTGTGTGAGAGTGAGCGTGTATCAGGCCGCCCTCCAGCCCTCGTGTGTGTGAGTGTGAGCTCACACGGCCACTTGCCTTTTTCTACTTCAGGCTGGCCCTCTACCGCTTGAGCCATTTTGCTCGCATCTCTCTGCCCAGGTTGGCATTGAACCATGATCCTCAGAGCTCAGCCTCTTGAGTAGCCAGGTTTACAGGTGGGAGCCTCTAGCTCCGGGCTCGCATATCCTTTCTCTCTAGAAAAGTAGGGTGGTGCGCACACAGCGAGTGTCCGGGAGAACCTGTGGAGGGAGGTGGAGGAGGGTTCTGGGAAGCCAGGCCCTGGCCCAGGACCCAGCCAGCCGGTGGCTTTCCTCTGATACCATCATTTGGCAGAGGTTTGCTCAGGCACTTGGGGGCTGAGGAGGGGGTTCCTCCTTCCATAGAAAGATTGGGTGACCTCCACAAAAGGTAGCAAAGCTGGACAGGTGCCCCCTCGGTGAAGGAGCTCACGGATGGGATGGGAGCGGAGACTTGCTCTACCACTTGGTGTGAGCTTCATCCCCTCTGGTGTCTCGCAGAAGTGAAAGGAAGCTTACATTGCTTAGAAAGGTGGTGTGGCCTCCCTCGGTCTAGCCCATCTCCTGAGATTGAGAGCCACGATTACCTTTTTAAAAAGTTAATTTAGGTGGATGCCAGTGGCTCACACTTATATAATCCTAGTTACACAGGAGGCTGAGGATTCCAGTTCAAAGCCAGTCCAGGCACTGTAAACACTGTGAGACTCTTCAGTTAGCCAGCAAAAAGCTGGAAGTGAAGGTGTGGCTAGAGTGGAAGGGCTCCAGCCTTGAGTGAAAAAGCTAGCCTCTAAGAGCATGAAGCCTTGAGTTCAAGCCCTACCATCAGCACATACGAAAAGCCCAAACGAAACAACAAAAGCAAACTCTTACTTTTCAGTGCTGGGGATAGAACTCAGGGCCTCAAGGGAACCCCCGCTGGGTCATACCCTTAACTTTTTCCAGTGTAAAAATGGTTCATCAAGCCGGGCGCCATTGATCACGCCTGTCAGCCCAGCTACTCAGGAGGCTGAGATCTGAGGATCACAGTTCAAAGCCAGCCTGGGCAGGAAAGTCTGAGACTCTTTTTTTCTTTTTTAAATTTCTTTTTATTTTTTTAAGTAACTTTTTTATTGTGAAAATACTGTACAGAGGGGTTACGATCGCATGAGCAAGGTAATGAATTCATGTCTTATCCAGCTTTGTTGCCGCCTCCCTTGTTTTTTTCCTACCATCCCTTCCCTCCCGTCTCCACAAGTACACTCTCCCCTCCCCCCAAATTGTAAAGTTCATTTTTCGACACAGCGTCTTGTTTTTTTTGGGGGGGGCCTGAACTCTGGGTCTGGGAGCTGTCCCTCAGCTCTTCAGCTCAAGGCTAGCGCTCTACCACTTGAGCTACAGCACCACTTCCAGCTTTTTTCTTTTTGGTTATGTGATGCTGAGGAATCGAACCCAGGGCCTCATGCATGCAAGGCAAGTGCTCTACCACTGAGCCACCTTTCCAGCCCCTGACAAAGCGTCTTGTACATCTCATTGTTGCACTGGGTCCACCTGTATCCCTATTTAAACAATTTGTTTTTTTCCTTCCGTTCCCCAAATTATACCAACATCAAATACAGTGAAAATGGGTTATACCATGGGGGAGGGACATATAAAGCAACAACAACAAAAATCACATCCGTGAGACTTTTTTTGGGTGGGGGGCAGGTCCAGTCATGGGGCCTGAACTCTGGGCCTGGGCGCTGTCCCTCAGCTCTTCAGCTCAAGGCTAGTGCTCTACCACTTGAGCCACAGCGCCACTTCTGG
>NW_012270523.1:5724-7452 GCF_000151885.1 Dipodomys ordii
CCCTCCCCCCTCCCCCCCTCCTCTCTCTCCCCCTCCTCTCTCGCCCCCTCTGGCTTCCAGCCTGTCCCGTGGATCCGCTCAGTGTGTGCAGGAGGGAAGGAGGGCGCTCTGCTCCTCATCACACGTGGGTTTGTGTGGCGGTTGGCCTAGCTCTCTGTCTCTGAAGTCTTCCCTGGGCGCTGCCTGGGGCTGCCAGGCCTCCGGGTTTCTTCACACTCTCTGAATTTAAGGCCAGCACCGGCGCGAGGCTTGCCTGGCACCCTGGAGCGGGAGCTTTCCCGCTGGAGGCAGAAGCCTCTGTGTATTTTGCGGCTCTCGGTGTTCTTACCAGCCCCTGGGAGCAGGGTTTGCAGGCCTTGCATGCCAGTGGTGGGTGCTAGGTCGACTGGGCACCCATGCCCCTCGTGAAGCTCGTACCTCTGCAGAGACCGACTGCTTTGTATGAGAAGTGCCCAGGAAGACCAGTCCTTACGGAACAGCCGGGCACGGGGCGTGGGCCTGTGTCCAGCACGGAAAGGCCAGAGCACTGGCAGCCTGAGCCGGCTCCCTGCAGCAGGACCCCGTCTCAAAAATGCTGAATTTGTTTATGGATGCGAGGATACTGGGACTTGAACTCAGGGCTTGGGCTTTGTCCCTTAGCTGTTTTGCTCAAGGCTAGGTACTCTACCACTTGAGCAATACCTCCGCTTCCAGCTTTTTAGGTGGTTAATTGGAGACAGTGTCAGACTCCCTGCCTGGGCTGGCTTTGAACCATGACCCTCACATCACAGTCTCTGAGTAGCTGGGGTAACAGGTGAGAGCCATCAGTGCCTGGTCAGTTGTTTGTTTTTGTCGGTTGTGGGTCTTGAACTCTGGGCCTGGGCGCTGTCCGTCAGCTCTTCAGCTCCAGGCTAGCGCTCCACCACTTGCGCCACTTCTGGCTTTTTGTGCTTATGTGGTACTGAGGAAACAGACCCAGGCCCTCATGCATGCGAGGCGAGCGCTCTACCACTGAGCCACCTTCCCAGCCCCCACTTTTTTTAAACCTTTGGTCTCACCTGTGGGAGCTCCCTCGGAGGCAGGGCTGAGTGCCCACTCTGCAGAGGGAGCCAGGCACCTGTGAGCTGACCTCTGTGACTGGACAGACCTGTGTCTCTCTCTCTCTCTCTCACACACACACACACACACACACACACACACGGGACAGACCTGTCACACACACACACACGGGACAGACCTGTCACACACACACACACACACGGGACAGACCTGTCACCTACACACACACACACGGGACAGATCTGTCACCTACACACACACACGGGACAGATCTGTCACCTACACACACACACTGGACAGACCTGTCACACACACACACACACGGGACAGACCTGTCACACACACTGGACAGACCTGTCACACACACACACATACACACACACACGGGACAGACCTGTCACCTACACACACACACACACTGGACAGACCTGTCACACACACACACACACGGGACAGACCTGTCACCTACACACACACACACACACACACACTGGACAGACCTGTCACCTACACACACACACGGGACAGACCTGTCTCACACACACACATACACACTGGACAGACCTGTCTCACACACACACACACACACACACGGGACAGACCTGTCACCTACACACACACACGGGACAGACCTGTTGCGCCCCCCCCCCACACACAGGACAGACCTGTCACCTACACACACACACACAC
>NW_012270524.1:0-4113 GCF_000151885.1 Dipodomys ordii
AAGCCAGAAGTGGTGCTGTGGCTCAAGTGGTAGAGTGCTAGCCTTGAGCTGAAGAGCTGAGGGACAGCGCCCAGGCCCAGAGTTCAGGCCCCAGGACGGACACAAAAAAAAAGCGAAGTGAGAGCACAAGGCTCTGAGTTCAAGCCCCAGTATGACATGTGTACTCGTGTGTGCATGCGCGCGCGCCCGCGCACACACACACACACACACACACACAGATATTTCCAAACCGGGCTGAGGTTCTAGCAATCTGACAAGCAGAGACAGGAAGATCCTGAGTTTGAGCCCAGCCAGAACTATATAGTAAGACTCTATATCAAAACCAAAATACAAACAAGCTGGGTGTCAGTGGCTCACATCTGTAATCCTAGCTAAACAGGAAGTTGAGATCTGAGGATCAAGGTTCAAAGGCATGAAAGTCTGTCACACTGTTATTTACAATTAACCACCAAAAAGCTGGAAGTGGAGGAGTGGTTCAAGTGGCAGAGTGTCAGCCTTGAGCAAAAAACCCAAATGAGATGGAGAGGTCCTGAGTTCAAGCCCCTATATGGACACACACACACACACACACACACACACACAGCATACCTCAAGTGGTAAAGCACTTGCCTAACCTGCCAAAGGCCTTGGGTACAAGAAAACAAAACAAACTCCAGACATTTCCACAGTCTTCTCTATGGCCTATGTCTGGTCCTTCCCTGACTGACCAGCCATGCTAACCTTATTATCTTTTTTTTTTTTTTGGGTGGGTCCGGTCATGGGGCCTGGGCCTGGGCGCTATCCCTCAGCTCTTCAGCTCAAGGCTAGTGCTCTACCACTTGAGCCACAGCACCACTTCCGGCTTTTTTATTTTCTGCTTATGTGGTGCTGAGGAATCGAACCCAGGGCCTCATGCATGCAAGGCAAGTGCTCTACCACTAAGCTACCTTCCCAGCCCTAACCTTATTATCTTGGCCCAACAGCTCTCTGCACACCGTTTAATCTGGATGTGTATCACCCACGTCTGTTCACTGGGCCACCAGAAGCCGAATTTGGATACAGTGTCTTACAACATGTTGGAGGTGGACAGCAATGGTGAGGAAGAAACCAGAAGGCCATGGGATTGGGACATAGCTGAACAAGAGGAGGCAAGATAGATGGCTCTGTAGTCAGGTCAAGTCTCAAGAGGCTGAGATCTGAGGACTGCAGTTCAAAGCAGTTAAAAACAGGGCTGGGAATGTGGCTTAGTGGTAGAGTACTTGCCTTGCATGCATGAAGCCCTGGGTTCAATTCCTCCCTACCACACAAACAGAAACAGCCAGAAGTGGCACTGTGGCTTAAGTGGTAGAGCGTTAGCCTTGAGCATAGAGAGGCTCAGGGACAGTGCCCAGGCCTTGAAGTTCAAGCCCCAGGACTGGCAAAAAAAAAAAAAAAGAATTGTGATATTATGAGTTCTATCCCCAATACCAAAACAGAAAAAAAAAAGACAATTTAAAAAGAACCTAAAAAGCCAGGCACCAGTGGCTCATGCCTATAATCCTAGTTATTCAGGAGGCTGAGATCTGAGGATAATGGTTCAAAGCCAGCCCAGGCAAGAAACGCCATGAGACTCTTTTTTTTTTTTTTTGGGCTCCGGTCGTGGGGCCTGAACTCTGGGCCTGGGCGCTGTCCCTCAGCTCTTCAGCTCAAGGCTAGCACTCTACCACTTGAGCCACAGCGCCACTTCCGGCTTTTTTCTTATGTGGTGCTGAGGAATCCAACCCAGGGCCTTGAGCATGTAAGGCAAGTGCTCTACCACTGAGCCACCTTCCCAGCCCCCGCCATGAGACTCTTATCTCCAATAAACCACTCAGAAAACTGGAAGTGGTGCTGTGACTCAAGTGGTAGAGCACTGGACTTGAGCTGAAGAGCTGAGGGACAGCACTCAGGCCCAGAGTTCAAACCCCATGACTGACAAAAACAAACAAACAAAAACCTAAAGCTGGACACTGGTGGCTCACACCTATTATCTTAGCTATTCAGGAGACTGAGATCTGAGACCTATTATCTTAGCTACTCAGGAGACTGAGATCTGAAGATGGTGGTTTCAAGCCAGAACAGACAGGAAAGTCCGTGAGACTCTTATCTCCAAACCACCAGAAAACTGGAAGTGATGCTGTGGCTCATGGTAGAGTGCTAGCTTTGAGCAAAAAAGCTCATGGATGGTACCTTGGCTCTGAATTCAAACCCCATGATCAACTAAAAAAAGAAAAAGAAAAAAGAATCTAGCCTGGAAAGGCAAATCTACAAGATTGTGTGTGTGTGTGTGTGTGTGTGTGTGTGTGAGTGAGTGTGAATTGTGTGTTGTGTGTGCTGATCCTGGAGCTTGAACTCAGGGCCTGGGTGCTGCCCCTTAGCTTTTGTGTTTAAGGCTAGCACTCTACCACTTGAGTCATAGATCCACTTCTGGCTTTTTTGGTCTTTGGAGATGAGTCTCAAGGACATTCCTGCCCAAAATGGCTTTGGACCTGCATCCTCTGATCTTGGCCTCCTGAGTAGCTAATACTACAGGCTTGAACCACTGGCCCAGACATTTTTTATCTCCAACTAACCACCAAAAATCCAGAAGTGGAAGTATGGCTCAAGTCAAAGTGCCAGCCTTGAGCAGAAAAAGCTAAGCAAAAGCAGAAGGCGGAATTCAAGCCCCCAGTGCTAACACACACACAAAACCAAAACCAAAAAAGTGGCTGGGTGTACTCATACATGAAAATGAGACCCCCTTTACACACTAATTAAAGATAATTTTTTTTTGGCGGGGAGGTCTGGTTGTGGGACCTGAACTCTGGGCCTGGGCGCTGTCCCTCAGCTCTTCAGCTCAAGGCTAGCACTCTACCGCTTGAACCACAGTCCCACTTCTGGCTTTTTTCTTTTTGCTTATGTGGTGCTGAGGAATCAAACCCAGGGCCTCAGGCATGCAAGGCAAGGGCTCTACCACTGAGCCACCTTCCCAGCCCAAGATAATAATTTTTATAAGGTGATTGGGGTTCAAATCTTTGAACTTTCCCTTTGGCTTAGATAAATAAAGGGTCACGTCTATGACACTTTAAAGGGACTCCAAAAGAGTTACCCTATGCCCATATTTACATCCTTCCTTCCAGGATGCTGGTGGGCGCCCCCTGGGCTGGCCCATCAGGTGACCGGACTGGGGATGTTTATCGCTGCTCTGTAGGGGAAACTCACAATGCTTCATGTGTCAAAAGCCACTTGGGTAAGAAGATGTCTGACCATCTCCCACTCCTGACCCCTATTGCCCTTGTAACTTTGACCCTGTATCCAGCATCTTCTTTGCCTCCATAACCCACCCCTTCAGTCCTCACCTGGGTACTGATCCCCTCTCATTCCCTACCCAACCATCCTGAAGTCAAGCACCAGCACCCATGTTCTCGTCTACTCCCCGCCTCCCAGGTCACTGTCCACTTGGAAATTCCTCGCATCCAGCTGTGAACATGCACTTAGGGATGTCTCTGCTCAGCACAGCTGATGATGGAGAGTTCCTGGTGAGCCACAGAGAGGGTGGTGGCTGGGTCTGCGGAAGCCCGCTAGACAAAAGGTCTGAGAGAGGGCTGGTTGAGAAGCTCAACCAGCGGGCTAGAGGTCTCCTCCGTCTCCAGCATGTTCTGGGGTGCTCGAACCTGGGGGGTCACTATTTCCTCCCCCCACTCCAGGCCTGCGCCCCGCTCTGGTCTCGTGCCTGCGGCACCTCTGTCTTCAGTTCTGGACTGTGTGCCCTCGTGGATGCCTCCTTCCAGCCCCGGGAAACCCTGGCGCCCACTGCCCAGCGTGAGTCTGAGGAAGGGCCTGAGGACCGAGTGCCCAGAAAGGGGTCCTGGGTGGGGAAATATGGCTCAAAAAGGGTATGACTGCCAGGCACTGGTGGCTCATGCCTGTAATCCTAGCTATGCAGGAGGATGAGACTCGAGGATTGAGACTCAAAGCCAGCCTGGGCAGGAAAGGCTGTGAGATTCTTAGCTCCCTTTAGCTTGCAAAAAAGCTGGAAGTGGGGGCTGGGAAGGTGGCTCAGTGGTAGAGCGCTTGCCTTGCATGCCTGAGGCCCTGGGTTCGGTTCCCCAGCACCACATAAGCAAAAAGAAAAAA
>NW_012270525.1:0-474 GCF_000151885.1 Dipodomys ordii
ATTCATGTGTGTGCCTGTGTGTATATATGTTCATGCGTACCTGTGTGTCTGTGTGTGCATGCATGCATTCATGTGTGTGCCTGTGTGTATATATGTTCATGTGTACCTGTGTGTCTGTGTGTGCATGCATGCATTCATGTGTGTGCCTGTGTGTATGTATGTTCATGCGTACCTGTGTGTATGTGTTTCCAGGTGCGTGTGTCCACGTGTGTGTGCATGTCCATACATGCATAGATGCATGTGTGTGCCCATGTGTGTCTGTGCCCATGTCTGTATTGTGTGTGTCCATGTGTATATGTATATATGCCCGTGAGCATGTGTCTGTGTGTTCCTGTGTGTCCATGTGTGTGTCTATGTGTCCATGTCTGTGCACGTGTATGCCTGTGTGTCTGTGCATGTGTCCACGTGTATACATGTGTCCATGTGCATGTCTGTATGTCCATGTGTGTATATGTGTGTATATGTCTGTGTTGT
>NW_012270525.1:5149-5885 GCF_000151885.1 Dipodomys ordii
CCCCCCCCCCCCCGCCTCCTCTTTCAGTTTTCACCTCTCCCCTGGGAAGGGACCTTCAGGCTTCCTGCCCAGATTCCGCCTGGGCCCAGCTGGGTGACCTGGAGTATGACCTCCCACCTCAGGCTGGCTCACATGCCCTGGGCTCTCCTAATGAGCTTTCCACCGCCTCCCCCAGAACCAGGCCTGGTGGTGCATGCTGTAATCCCAGCCCTCCGGAGGGTTAGGCCAGCTTGGGAGACACAAGGAGACTCTGCCATTGTGTGTGCATGTGCGTGCGCGTGCATGTGTGTGTGTGTGTGCGCATGCATTTGTGCGTGTGTGCACGCACGTATGTATGTGTGTGTGCGCGCACGTGTGCGTGTGTGTGTCTCCTAGTTCTGGGGCTTGAACTCAGGCCCTCCCATTCTCACTAAGCTTTTTTGCTCAAGGCTGGCTCTCTGCCATTTGAGCCACACCTCCCTGTCTGTTTTATTTTTTGCTGGGTCTTTGGAGATTAGATTCTGATGGAGCCGGGCCCCAGTGGCTCACGCCTGTCATCCCAGCTGCTCAGGAGGCTGAGATCTGAGGATCGCGGTTCAAAGCCAGCCCGGGCAGGAAAGTCTGTGAGACTCTTATCTCCAATGAACCACCAGAAAATCAGAAGTGGCGCTATGGCCCAAGCGGTAGAGCGCTTGCCTTGAGCTAAAGAAGAGCTCAAGGACAGCGCCCAGACCAGAGTTCAAGCCCCAGGACTGGG
>NW_012270526.1:0-1747 GCF_000151885.1 Dipodomys ordii
GCGCTGTGGCTCAAGTGGTAGAGTGCTAGCCTTGAGCTGAAGAGCTGAGGGACAGTGCCCAGGCCCAGAGTTCAGGCCCCATGACCAGACCCCCCCCCAAAAAAAAAATCCCCAGGATTTTTCCTGCCCAAGCTGGCTTTAAACTGAGATCCTCAGATCCCATTCTCCTAAGTTGGATTATAGGGGTGAGCCACTGATGATCAGCTATATATTGAATTTTTAGTAATCTTGAGCAGACTTTTAGTCAGACTTAGGAAAAATAGGGAAATAACATTTTATAGAATAAATACTTGACATTGAATTTAAGGGTTTTGCTTTTGCTAATCTCACCTTTTTATTTTTGTTGTTTTTACAGAGATGTTATGAACATAAACAATACAGAAATGGGTTGAAGTTCTGTAAACAAATCCTCTCTAATCCCAAATTTGCTGAGCATGGAGGTAAGAACAAATAGTGTTTTCTTTAAGTGTAAATAGATGAAGATTTACTGCATATCTACCTAGTTTCTCTATTGGGCTCTTATTTTCCAGAGAATTTTTAATCTAGTGTCAAGAAAAGAATAACATATTCTGCTTAAGTGCTGGTTTATTCCTGTTTTGAACTTAGATGGAAAAGGCAGGGCCTAATAGGGCAACAAGCTTGTTGAAGTATGAAATGAACTGGAATTCCTTTTCTTTTTTTAAAAAATAATGTTATGCAGAAAGTGACTGATAAGTTCTTGCTTATGAACCATTGTTTATTTAAATTGTAGTTTTTCAAAATTGAGTCATGTTTATTTATATTATAATGGACAGTTACTAGCTTTTGTCTATATGAAAACAACTTATTACAGCAATTTGGAAACAGAACACAACAATATTACTCCCTTTTCCTTATTATTTCCTTTTCATATTGTTGTGCTGGAAATGTGGCTCAAGTAGTAGAGAACCTGCCAAGCAAGTGCAGGCCCTAAATTCAAACTACATTTCTGAATGAATAAAAATACCTTGTCATTTGGATATTAGTCTGTTTTATAGCTGTTTTTGAAATGTATATATCCTGATTAATTTGAAATTTTAATAATATGTATGAAATGTTACCAAATTACTGTATTGTATTGTTTCTAAAGTACAGTTTTCCACATTTTATTTCATTAGTTCTAAAATGTAACCCCTCCCATATTTTAGCATATCAGAAAACAAGTTGGATATGAAGTGAAACTGTTTGAAGTATGTTGAACTTGAATTTTTCTTTTTATATTAGCTTATATTAGTTATACAAAAATTTTAAGTTCCCACATACTAACAAAAATTAAAAGTAGTACATGCTGTATCTCCCTTATGATTATATTTTTATTTATCTTTTCTTCCAAATAGCTTTTTTTTTCTGTAAGTTTAAAATTATGGCCTTCAAAATTAGGCAAGTCATGAGAATTTTCATTTCTTCATGCATCATAGGATACACATTATATTTACACATTCAATTTATTTTTTCTTTTCTGAAAACTTTCTCATCTCTTTTATCTGTTGATATTCTAGCAACTTGTGCATTTAATAATCCACAGAATTATTTTAAAGTAATGATAGAAATATAGATAATTGTATATATTGATGATTGGAAGGTTAATTTAAGCTTTGTATAACAGGTTTATAGAAAGTTGTTTTTTTTGTTCGTTTGTTTTTTGGGTCCGGTCGTGGGGCCTGAACTCTGGGCCTGGGCGCTGTCCCTCAGCTCTTCAGCTCAAGGCTAGCGCTCTACCACTTGAGCC
>NW_012270526.1:1997-2559 GCF_000151885.1 Dipodomys ordii
TATGATTTAGACATGCTTTTCTAGGTTACTCCATGATTATTTTTTTGTCAAGTCAAAGTCATGCTTCACATTGAATTTTTTTTTTTGGGTCCGGTTGTGGGGCCTGAACTCTGGGCCTGGGCCTGTCCCTCAGCTCTTCAGCTCAAGGCTAGCGCTCTACCACTTGAGCCACAGTGCCACTTCTGGCTTTTTTCTTTTTGCTTATGTGGTGCTGAGGCTTTTTTCTTTTTGCTTATGTGGTGCTGAGGAATCGAACCCAGGGCCTTATGCATGCAAGGCAAGTGCTGTACCACTGAGCCACCTTCCCAGCCCTAGAAAGGTTTTTTCAGGATAGAAATTTAATTTTTTTTTGCCAGTCCTGGAGCTTGACTTCAGGGCCTGTGCACTGTCCCTGAGCTTCTTTGGCTCAAGGTTAGTGCTCTACCACTTGAGCCATAGCCTCACTTCTGGCCTTTTCTGTGTATATGGTATTCGGGAATTGACCCCATAGCTTCATGATGCTAGGCAAACATTGTACCACTAAGCCACATTCCTAGCCTCAAGATAGAAATTTTTGCTGTTT
>NW_012270527.1:0-933 GCF_000151885.1 Dipodomys ordii
CTGGTAGCTCATGCCTGTAATCCTACAATGAGATCTGAGGATCGTGGTTCAAAGCCAGCCTGGGCAGGAAACTTTTTGAGGCTCTTATCTCCAATTGACCACCAGAAAACTGGAAGTGATACTATGGCTCAGTGGTAGAGCCTTAGCCTTGAAAAGCTCAGGGACAGTATATAGGCCCTGAGTTCAAGCCCCACGATTGCAGGGGGTGGTGGTGGTGGTGGTGGTAAAAAAAGAACTTCAAGATGAGGAGAATGTTAAAACAGATTGCAGCTGGGACCTAACTCCAAAGTTTCTGACTCAGTAGTCTGGAGTGGGATTGAAAAATTTGCATTTTCAGTATCTGAGGTAATAGTGATTGTCTAAGAAATGCAGTATGAGATTAAAAAAACCCACTGTTAGTAAACTATACCTTTAGAGGTAGAGATATAATTTAGAGGTTTTCAGACTTGGCTACATATTAGAATCACTTAAGGAGCTTAATGTGGGGGCGTATACCTATAGTCTGAGGTAATTAGATGAGCATGGAAAACAGAAAAGATCTCTCAGAAAAGTCACCAGAAGACATTGTAATAATAAAAAAGTGATGTCTCCTTTAATAGAAATACTCATTTAATAAATGAATAATAAACTCTGGCACCTAGGTGCTGGTACACTTTAAAACTTCCCAGAGTTGAGAACCATTGTTAACTACTAGTGAGGTCAAGAATCCTAAACTCAGCTGGGAACCAGTGGCTCACTCCTGTAATCCTAGCTGCTCAGGAGGCTGAAATCTGAGGAACATGGTTCAAAGTCAGCCCAGACAGAAAAGTCCATAAGACTCTTATCTCGGGGCTGGGAAGTTGGCTCAGTGATAGAGCACTTGCCTTGCATGCATGAGGCCCTGGGTTCAATTCCTCAGCACCACATAAGCAAAAAGAAAAAAGCCAGAAGTGG
>NW_012270527.1:7861-10370 GCF_000151885.1 Dipodomys ordii
CCTGGGTTCGATTCCTCAGCACCACATAAGCAGAAAAAGCTGGAAGTGGCGCTGTGGCTCAAGTGGTATGCTAGCCTTGAGCTGAAGGACAGCACCCAGGCCCAGAGTTCAGGCCCACAACCGGACCCAAAAAACAAAACAAAAAAACACTTTAGAACCTAGGATTTTCCATAGGACAAAAAAAAAACCTAGCAACTAAACAATTTGACTGAATATGATCTACAAACTGACTTCATTGACCCCATCTCAGAAGCCTAAAGTCACTTTCTTCTGTTTTAGGCTTATTATACCTTCCAAGCTTACACAGCCTATTTTAATCTATTTTATTCTCTTCTATTTGCAGTAATTACTTCATAAGCAAAAGCTACAAAAGCCAGTTTAAAGTTTTTGTTTTATTAACTTAAAAGACAAAACAAGTATTTCAAGTCTTATTAAACTTACTATGTGAAATTAAATGTTGACAATAGGATAACAAATACAGAATTTCAAGTAACTTATAGAAAAGTCCATGGTCCATTAAGTCTTCTTTCTTCCACAAGAACCCATTGAAAGACAAAAACAAAAAATTACACTGCATAAAAGTTAACCACAAACTTTTGATGTAAATTTATTTCACTGTTAACTCCAATGATGAGGATGAGAGGCACAAATGTTCATAGTTCAGTTAAATGGAGTGAACAAAAGAAGCCTCGATTCATGTCTCTTACAGTAGGACCATGTATCTGTGATGTTCATGACAGATCACTTCTTCTTCTTTCCTTTCCCCTTTTTACTTCCCTCTCCTTGTTGAAGACTTGGGTCACCACCTCCTGTTTTTTGTGTCCTTGTTTTTAATTTAGGTATCATTTCTGCTGCATACAACATTACTGACTTACCTAGGAACCAGAAGGTAGGCTTAGTATATGATACAAAAAACCAACATGAAAGGTCATTAATGTATCATTAGGTACAAGAAGGGATCACATAAAAAAATGGGAAGTAATTTTAAATATGACTGTGAAGACAGTAACTTGACCGAGTGGGTGCCTCTGCTGGAGAAAATGTACTGAGTGAGAACAATGCTAAAAACACTTAAAATGGAAAATGTGAAGATTAAAACAAAAGTTCTTGGTCTAATCATCAGCTTGAAGATCAGTAGAAAATATGTAAATATAGCAAATTAGAAACCAAATCAAGAGTATCATTATATCTTAACCTATAGAAACAGGATCTCTACCTAGTAACAAAGTTGAAAGGTCATTAGGCTACAACATAGCTCACTCTTATGTCCAGATGATCAATAAACAGTTAATTGCAGATCAAGTTCTTCAACTGTTTTTTGTTTGATTTTCCAGTCCTGAGGTTTGAACTCAGGGCCTGGGCACTGTCCCTGAGCTGCTTTTGCTCAAGGCTAGCACTCTACCACTTGAGCCACAGTGCCACTTCCAACTTTTTCTGTTTATGTGTTACTGAGCATGTGAACCCAGTGCTTCATGCATACCAGGCAAGCACTCTACCACTACACCACATTCCCAGCCTAATAATTTTATATTCAACCTAGGAGCAATGATGTCCTTCTAGAAGTTTATGAAAATGTTCACATTACAATTTCTTTGAGAACCATTAGGTTTCATCACATCCTCAAAGAGGTATTTTTGTTTTTGTGACAGACCTAGGGCTTGAACTCAGGCCCTGGGTGCTGTTCCTACTTCTTTTGCTGAAGGCTAGTTGTGCTCTACCACTTAGGCCACAGCATCAATTCTGGCTTTTTTTTTGGTAGTTAATTGAAGGTAAGGTTCTCATGGACTTTTCTGTCTGGGCTGACTTCAAACCATGATCCTCAGATCTCAGCGTCTTAAGTAGCTATAGAATTATAGGCATGAGCTACCAATGCCTGGCTCAAAGAGGTTCTTAACCTAGAGAAGCACCTTTTTTCATTAGCAGTAGTCCTTTCTCTAAATTAACCTGTACAATGAAAATTCATTTATAACTTGCAAAAGTTAATTAAAACCTTTTTTTCTTGTGTGTTACAGAGGATTAACCTACCTCTGAATCTTAGATATTCATTAAAAAACAGAAACACTTACGTGATGGGAACTGTACAAGACAGAGACTGCCATCTTCCTGTTTGAGCTGGACCCGGACTCTGCCTCTGTATTGAACATCACGATTCCATTCTCTAGAGTACATTTTATTTTTCTAACATGAATAAAACAAAAATAGGCTTTAAGAAAGTTATACCAATAAGATAAATATGAAAAATGATAAAGAATCATATCATACCTCAAGAAATACATTAAGTCCAACTGCTGAGCAAACATCTTGAATCTCTGTAGCTGTAGGGTTTTCGACAGCCTGAATAGTTACAAACAAAAATACTAAGTAGTTTTAAGTGGTAAGTGCTATACTGTTGGGTTAAGTCATTTCAACTATGAAGATAAAAACACAGGCTAAGGGCTGGGAATGTGGCTCAGTGGTAGAGTGCTTGCCTTGCATGCATGAGGCCCTGGGTTTGATTCCTCAGCACCAC
>NW_012270528.1:0-3406 GCF_000151885.1 Dipodomys ordii
ATGGCCGGCTTCTCACCACCACGCTGTTGATGGCCTTGCCTGAGCCAATCCTCCCCTCCCAAGCAAATGTGACTGGTTACATGTATATGCCACTGCGCCCAGCTGTAAGAGACATTCATAATCTTTGTTTCCTTTTAAAATTTTCAGCAGGATCATTCCAAGATACAAATAAGTGATCCTACTACATTCCAGAATGAGGAAAAGCAGGATCCCAAAACTACTGCAGAAGTTTCTTCTCTGCCAGACCAGAGCCAAGGAGATGGGAATATGGTTTCTGTAGGCCAAAGTGAAATGAAAGGTATGGACTTCATGTTCTCATCCTCCTGAGAGTTCAGACCATGCTCTCCTGACACCCATGTCCTCCCTGCCTCTTCCTCCTTTGTGAGGCTCTTGATGCCGCTACGCCTGCGGCCTGCGGCCATATGTCCCTGCTCCTCCCCGTCATACTGTTGCCTCTGTCTCGTTTTAGAAGGATGCCGGTCCTACTGGATCTAAATCTACCCAAAGTGCCTCAATTTACCTTTCATCTGTCTGTAAAGAGGCGGTTTCTCAATGTTATATTACAGGTACCAGCTGTTAGGACTTGGACCTATCTCTGGAAATCATAATTCAGCTCAAAACACCAGCTTATAGAACTTGTAATTCAAAGCTAGCACCAAATGCCGAAGACCCTCGGGTCATCTTTTAATTTCTCCCCCCTCCCCCGCAAGTATTAAGGATCAAATGCAGAATATCAAACTCTATCCCAGAACTATATTACAAGCCCTGACTCTTATAGAAAGTAGAATAAGACTGGTAGTTTAGGGAAGGTAATCCCTCGGGAACAGGAGAGTCCTCAGCCAGCCATAAGTCTGGTAAAAGTCTTATTTGCTTCCTCCACCATACAGTACACAGGCCCCTGGACACCTAATGTATGTTTCTGAAACAACAAGCATTTTCTCATACAAGTGTAGACAGTGTGGAAAGTTTATTAGCATGGTTTCCCTCCCCCTTTCCCTCTGTTTTTCTTTGTCATTCCTCGAATCCTTTTGTCCTTTAGTGACTATGTTTTTAATAGGGTCTGGTGTGTTTCCTTGGCTGGCCTGACCATAATCTTCCTATGCACTCCTCCTGAATAGCTGGAGTGACAGGCACGTGCCACCACACCAGGCTTACTGGTTACGATGAGGGCTGGCTAACTTTTTGCCTAGGCATGGCCTTGAACTACTGACCTGCTCCTGGATAGCTAGGATAACAGGCGTGCACATCCTCACCTGATCTCATTAGTGTGGTTTCTCAGTCCACCCTGAAACTTTTTAAGTAATTAGAGAAATTTTATTTAGAGATAGAAAATGTGTTTGTTTTTTTTTTCCGTTTTTGGTTTTTTGTTTTGTTGTTGTTGTAGGGCTTGAACTCTGGGCCTGGGCACTAACCCTGAGCTCTTCAGCTCAAGCCGAATGGTCTACCACTTGAGCCCCTGCGCCACTAACAGTTTTCTGTGTTTAATTGGAGATAAGAGTCTCAACGGACTTTCCTGCCTGGGCTGGCTTTGAACCGTGATCCTCAGATCTCAGCCTCCTGAGTAGCTAGGATTACAGGCATGAGCCACCAGTAACTAGCTGAAATTTTTTTTTTTTTTGCTGGTCATAGGGCCTGAACTCTGGGCCTGGGCGCTGTCCCTTCTGCTCTTCAGCTCAAGGCTAGCGATCTAGCACTTGAGCCACAGCACCACTTCTGGCTTTTTCTGCTTATGTGGTGCTGAGGAATTGAATCCAGGGCCTCATGCATTCAAAGCAAGAACTCTACCCCTCAGCCCCCTTTCCAGCCCAAAATGTATGTTTTTAAAATATAGTTTTAGGAGCTAGGAATATGGCTTCATAGTGGAGTGCTTGCCCATCATACATGAAGCCCTGGGTTCAATTCCTCAGAACCACATAAACAGAAAAAACCAGATATAGTTCTGTCGCTCAAGGGGTAGAGTATTGGTTTTGGGCAAAAGAAGCCCAGGGACTGGGCTGGGAAGGTGGCTCAGTGGTAGAGTGCTTGCCTTGCATGCCTGAGGCCCTGGATTCGATTCCTCAGCACCACATAAGCAAAAAGAATAAAGCCGGGGGCTGGGAAGGTGGCTCAGTGGTAGAGTACTTGCCTTACATGCATGAGGCCCTAGGTTCGATTCCGCAGCACCACATAAGCAAAAAGAAAAAAGCCGGAAGTGGCGCTGTGGCTCGAGTGGTAGAGCGCTTGCCTTGAGCTGAAGAGCTGAGGGACAGCGCCCAGGCCCAGAGTTCAGGCCCCACGACCGGACCCCCCCCCCAAAAAAAAGAATAAAGCCAGAAGTGGCGCTATGGCTCAAGTGGTAGAGCACTAACCTTAAGCTGAAGAGCTGAGGGACAGTACCCAGGCCCATAGTTCAGGCCCCACCACCGGACCCCCAAAAAAAATAGAAGCTCAGGGACAGTGCCCAGGCCCTGAGTTCAAGCCCCAGGCTCATGCCTGTAATCCTATCTAGTCAGACTACTGAGATCTGAGGATTGAGGTTTGGAGACAAATCCACAGATTGTTATTTCCAAATAACCAAGAAAAGTAGAGATATGGCTCAAGTGGTAGAGTGCCAGCCTTGAGCATAAACTGTAGAAAATCAAGAAACCAAGTTGAAACCTCCAGTACCAGCAACATTTTTTTAAAAAAGTCATCTTGATTATTCTAGCATTAGAGCTTACTGGAAACCTGTCTTTGATTGGTTTTGTGTCTTTGGATTTAGGTAAGGAAGATTTGAAGGAACCTTCAGAAAGAAAGCCTCTCTATACAGATGGATTTTCCAAACTTGCAAATAGTAAAAAAATTGCAGCTACTACTCCAAGTAAGTGTGTGCACAAACACTGGGAAAGGTTTGGGCCTCTTAAGATGTGGGTGGCAAAGGCTGTGGCTATAACAACTAACTGTACAGATGCGGAGCCAAGATCGTATGTTCTGCTCTCATTTTCTAGTTTCCAGATCTTGGGCAGTTTTTCCTTAACAGCCTGACTTCCTCAGTAAAGTAGAAATGATTCTACATCCTGTTTCAGCAGGTGGATGCCCACATTGAGAATATTTTTCCTATTACTGATTACCTAATGAAGCATGTTTGGTAGGAAGGGACTCCATAAATGCCTGATGAATGAATGAATGTGGAATGTGGCATTCTGGGCACAGTAACCACTGTCTACTAAGTTTCTAATCTAAAAGAATGGGGTTTTGGGGGCTGAGAAGGTGGCTCAGTGGTAGAGTGCTTGCCTTGCATGCATGCAGCCCTGGGTTCAATTCCTCAGCACCACATAAGGAGGAAAAAAAAAGGCTCGAAGTGGCGCTGTGGTTCAAGTGGTAGAGCGCTAGCCTTGAGCTGAAGAGCTGAGGGACAGCGCCCAGGCCCAGAGTTCAGGCCCCACGA
>NW_012270528.1:3456-7414 GCF_000151885.1 Dipodomys ordii
GGCTGGCTTTGAACCCAGATTCTCAGATCTCAGCCTCTTGAGTAGCTAGGATTATAGGCGTGAGCCACCAGCGCCCAGCTTTCTGGCTTTTTAAAAATAGCCTTGTCACCTAGCATAATACCATATAAGTGTATTAAATATTCTGATGAAACTACTCAGCCTGTTACACAAAAGTAGAAATAAGTACTTAGAAGAGTGAAATTTTTCCCGGCACTGGTGATTCATACCTATAATTGTAGCTACTCAGGAGGTTGAGATCTGAGTATTGTGGTCCAAAGCCAGCCCAGGAAAGAAAGTCCATGGGACTCTTATCTCCTATTAAACACCAGAAAACTGGGGGTAGAATGTAGACTCAAGCAAGAGCTCAAGGTCAGCACCGAGGCCTAAAGGTCTAGCTGTATGAGGGTCAAAAAAAAAAAAAAAGTGAAATTTTATTACTTTCAATATTTACAGTATACGAAACCATATTATACCATCAAATTACTAAAGCTGACCCATAGAATATTTCATGTTACATGAAAAACATGATTCATAAGTATTCTTATAACACTGGCTCCATGAAGAAATGCTAGTAATCAGCATTAACCCCAATTGTATTTTCAGATTGACCATGCCTTGTTAGATAGAGGATACATGGACATTGCACTCAAAACTCTCAATTTGCAGTGAAAGGTATCTTCAAAGATAGGCATTAGGAAACTAAACTATAACATGTACTTAGGCAAACAGCTATAAAAACCTGTTGAACTAATTTTTAATTTAAGAACAGCTTCACAAATCTTTTGGAAGATCAGAAAAGAAATAAACATTTTAAAGCACATTACACAAATCCCATTCTTTTTGTTGTTGGTTGTGAGGCTTAAACTCAAGGCCTGAGCATGGTCCCTGAGCTTTTTTACTCAATGCTAGAGCTTTACCACTTTGAGTCACAGTAGCACTTCCAGTTTCCTACTGGTTAATTGGAATTAAAAGTCTCACGGTCTTTCCTATCTAGGCTGGCTGCAAACAGCTATCAGGTATGAGTGCCCTGAGTAACTATGGCGCCTGGCTGCAAACCCCATTCATGAAGCCAGGTTCTTTCACAAACTACCAAACAGCACTTGTTGCTGAAGAGTCAACATCTTGAATCTGATAGTCACATCTGAAGAAC
This sequence comes from Dipodomys ordii, assembly GCF_000151885.1. Lineage (NCBI taxonomy): Eukaryota > Metazoa > Chordata > Mammalia > Rodentia > Heteromyidae > Dipodomys > Dipodomys ordii. Next base: position 4,607 of record NW_012270528.1, read on the forward strand.
CAAAGATAAGTTTTCTGGCTTGGACTTGTGAGAAGTCTTTTCCTTCAGAATCTTGGTGAGTGAATCTAAGCGAGCATGTATTAGCATTATTTTCTCTTTGAGCTGCAGAGAGAAATACATAACTATCAGGACATTGTATTTTAACTCTCAATTTGTTGGTTGGAATGCCACTTCAAATTTCAGCTGTTTTAGATCAAGATTGGGAGTTACCAATCTCAATCTATATGAAGAATACATTTCTTGGGCCTGGAATGTGGCTTAGTGGTAGAGTGCTTGCCTAGCATGCATGAAGTCCAGGGTTTGATTTCTCAGTACCACATCAACAGGAAAAGCTGGTAGTGGGGATGTGGCTTAAGTGGTAGAGAACTAGCCTTGAGTGCAGAGAGGTTCAGGGACAGAACCCAGGCCCTGAGTTCAAGCCCCAGGACAGGCAAAAAAAAAAAAAAAAAAAGAATGCATTTCTTAGCTGGGTGCTCACGCTTGTAATTCTAGCTATTCAGGAGGCTGAGATCGAGGATTGCGGTTCAAAGCCAGCCTGGGCAGGAAAATCCATGAAACTCTTCCAGTTAACCACCAGAAAACGGGAATTGAGCTGTAGCTCAAAGTGGTAGAGGGCTAGTCTTGAACAAAAGAGCTCAAGGATAGCGTCTAGGCCCTTTAGTGAATACCTACAACTAACATTACCCGCTCCCCAAGGGCAAAAAAATGATATTTCTTTAGCAAGGAATCAGGTTCATGCCTTTCACAGCTCAGCTACTCAAGAGGCTGAGCTGTAAGAATTGAGGTTCAATGCCAGTCCAGGCCAACAAATCCAAATTGGAGACTCTCATCTCCAATTAGAGAGGCATGACCAAAGTATAGTGAAAAAGTAAAAAAGCCACGTGAGACACCAGTCCCTGAGTTTGGGTCCCATGACTGGCAAAATAAAAATAAACTTGTCCATACTGGGGATACAGCTCAAGCAAACACTAGCCTAGAGTGTGCAAAACCTTGGATTCAATTCCCAGCACCACTTAAGAGGATTTGTCTATGTTAAAAGAACTATACAACCATGAAAAGTTTACCTCTGCAATCTTTTCTGGTAGAGGAACATTCTGAATATCAATCTCAGATGCATTTACTACAGCTTTTGTTTTTAACCGATAGCTAAATGGAAATACAGAAAACAAATATTAGTACAAGTAAGTAAATAAAATACCCTTTTGAATTATTCTGTGGTACGACTACTAAGACAATATGATGAGAATACAACCAGAACAATCACAATGTTAAGAAGTTATGTCATATACACTGCTATTTTTTTGGATGATAATCCCTGAGTTTGTATCTTTAATACAAATACTTTGTTTTTCACAAGAGATAAAAATTTACTTGATAAACATATCTACTCACCAGGGCTGGGAAGGTGGCTCAGTGGTAGAGTGCTTGCCTTGCATGCATGAGGCCCTGGGTTCGATTCCTCAGTACCACATAAGCAGCTAAAGCTGGAAGTGGCACTGTGGCTCAAGTAGTAGAGTGCTAGCCTTGAGCTGAAGAGCTGAGGGACAGCACGCAGGCCCAGAGTTTGGGCCCATGACCGACAAAACAAACAAACAAAAAATACCTACTCACCAAACCATTTTATCACTAGAAAGGCAGAAGTGACCTCTTAAAGCAGCCAAAGCAGCATGGGTGGAATACAAATGGAAGCCAATGGGAATTCCACAGGAACTACAGAATAGAAGGTTGTAAGTGCTGGAAGGAGAGACAAAATATGGCCAGAAGGATAATTAGAGAACAAATAAAAGGTATCCATCCATTCCAGCCAGGCTTTGGGGGCTCATATCTGTAATCCTGGCTATTCAGGTGGCTAAGATCTGAGGATTGCAGTTCAAAGCCAGCCCAAGGAAGGAAAGTCCATGAGACTCAGAAAAATGCTGGAAGCGGTGCTGCTGTTCAAGTGGTAGTGGTAGAGCTCTAGGAGCAAAAAGAAGGTCAAGGGACAGTGAATCCAGAGTCCAAGCCCCAACATGGGGGGTGGGGGGGAATCCATTTCCATGTCTGTAATCCCAGCTGCACGGGAGGCAGATGTGAATATGTGTATATGTATACATACACATACACATACATATATGCATATGCACACTATAATAATGCTTTGTGGAATTATCTGCAATAAAGCTGTCAACAGAATAAAATGTTGGTGCCATATGCAATCTTAGGTCCTGATTTTAAATTTAGGATGCTATTAATTGAAAGGTACATGTCCATTTTAGCATACTTAAGCGAGAAATAAAAATATATCGCACATACACAGCTTACAATTAAATAGAAGGACTCAAAGGATCGTCCGTGTCCCGTCCCCGTTTCTCCCTCATAACGCCCAGGTCTGGAGCCCACCGGGCATTCTCGGCCTTACCTGCATTTGAGCGAACCTTCAATGCCAACCAGAAAGGGCGCTTCCAAAACGACGTTGTTTGTGACTCCTGGGAAGACGAGAAAAAGAAACCTCTGAGGAGCTTGAAAAGGAAAACCGCAGCTGAGCTCCGGTGGTTCAGAAGGCCCGTGATCCGAGCCACGTCGGAGGCTGCGATCTGAGGATCGGATCGGGGTTCGAAGCCAGCCCGGGCAGGAAAGCCCGCGAGACTCTCTCATCGCCAATTTACTAGCAAATCAAAAAAAGATGGAAGTGGAGCTGTGTGACTCGAGCGGCACAGCTCTAGCTCTGAGCTAAAATGCTCAGGGCGCGCGTCCGGGCCAGGTTCGAGCCCCGGGACCCGCACCAACAGCGGGGCTGGGAGTCGGAGCGCGGCGCCCGGCCGGGGCGTC
>NW_012270529.1:0-4221 GCF_000151885.1 Dipodomys ordii
CATTGCCCCATTTGTTAGGAAATGGAAAGACTTGGAAAAAATACACTTCTTTTAAAATGATTACTTTGAATTCTTTGCCTGGCAGTCTATAAATTCATATTTCTCAAGTGTCAGTTAATAGTTCTTTACTCTTTTGGTGATGTTATGTTTTTCTGATTATTCATGATCCCTGAAGTCATGTGCTAGTGCTTGCATGTTTGAAGACATGACTGCTATTCTAGTGTTGACAATTCAAATTACTATTTTTACTAGTACTACCTCAACTAAGGATTTAAAAGGAAAGAAACACTACTTTTTTTTTTTTTTTTTGTCGGTCATGGGCCTGGGCACTGTCCCTGAGCTCTTCAGCTCAAGGTGAGCACTCTACCACTTGAGCCATAGCACCACTTTTGATTTTCTCCTGTTTAATCTAAGAGTCTTTTCTGCCCAGGCTGGCTTTGAAGCACAATCCTCAGATCTCAGCCTCCTGAATAGTTAGGATTGTAAGCGTGAGCCACCTGCTCATCAGTAATATTAATATATGAGGTAGTATGCATTCAACTATTAGTTTAGCCGGGCGCTGGTGGCTCACGCCTATAATCCTAGCTACTCAGGAGGCTGAGATCTGAGGATCGCGGTTCAAAGCCAGCCCTGGCAGGAGAGACCATGAGACTCCTATCTCCAATAAACCACCAGAAAACTGGAAGTGGAGCTGTAGCTCAAATGGTAGAGCGCTCACCTTGAGCTGAAGAGCTGAAGGACAGCACCCAGGCCCAGAGTTCAAGCCCCACCACTGACCAAAAAAAAAAAAAAAATCAACTATTAGTTTAGTGTTCACAAACTGAACATTAAGTATTTCATTAACTGAGCATTAAATATTGCTAAGTAATTTGAATTTTAAAAACCTGTGCTTCTGAGCGTGGTGGCACAAGACTGTAATTACAGCACTCAGGCCAGGCACTGGTGGCTCAGGCCTGTAATTCTAGCTATTCAGGAGGTTCAGATCTGAGGATCACATTTTGAAGCTAGCCTGAAAGACTCTTATCTCTCTTATCTCTCAAAAACTGGAAGTGGAGCTGTGGCTCAAAGTGGTAGAGCTAGCCTTGATCAAAAGAGCTCAAGGACAATGCCCAGGCCCCGAGTTCAAGAACACCAACTGCAAATAGATATAGCACTCAGGATGTTGAGGTAGAAGGACCACAAGTTCAAGGCAGATTGTTCTACATAGTGAGACTCTGTCTCCAAATAAAAATTTGTGTCAGAACCTAGCACACCTCAGTGTTGTCTATCATTAATGATTTTCTGTTTCCAGGAAGAAACAGAGATGAGTTCAAACAAATCTGACGGAACAATACTTTCAACACCTAGAACACATGCTCACAGAACCCTAATTTTCACACAAAGAAAATCCCCTAGACAGCTTAAAGCAGGGAAAAATAAAACTTGTTCTCATGTTTAGTTTGCTAACTCTTTTTTTTAATTTTTTTATTGTAAAGATACTATACAAAGGGTTACAGTTACATGAACGAGGTAATGAGTACACTTCCTATTGAGCATTGTTACCCCCTCCATTGTTTTCCCCCTACTAACCCTTCCCTCCCTACCTTCCCCGAGGTTCTTTTTTTTTTTTAACTGTGATTAAGTGATTACATAATTTCCCAAATTTCACAGTATTGTGGAATAATGATGCTCATTTAAAGTCACAAGTTCATTCTAACTTTCCTGGAGCAGTTTGTTAACTCTTGAGTCAGACATCACAATAATGTAATGTTCAAGACAATGGTAAATTGTACTTGCCACAAATAGTAGTTAAATGCCAAATATAAATTTTTTCATTTTCTCTGAGGACCTGGTACTTTGTTTGTTTTGTGCCAGTCTTGGGGCTTGAGCTCAGGTCCTGGGGCTGTCCTTGAGCTTCTTTTTGTTTAAGCCTAGCACTCTACCACTTGAGCCACATCACAACTTCTGGCTTATTTGGTAGTTAGTGGAGATTAAGAGTCTCACAGAGAGCTGGGAAGGTGGCTCAGTGGTAGAGTGCTTGCCTCCCATGAGTGAGGCCCTGGGTTCAATTCCTCAGCACCACATAAGGAGAAAAAGCTGGTAGTGGTGCCGTGGCTCAAGTGGTAGAGTGCTAGCCATGAGCTGAAGAGTTGAGGGACAGTGCCCAGGCCCAAAGTTCAGACCCCACTACTGACAAAAAAAAAAAAAAAAAGTCTCACAGACTTTGTTGCCTGGCTTCAAACCATGATTCTCAGATCTCAGACTCTTCAGTAGCTAAGACTACAGGCATGAGCTACTAGTACCCAGCTAATGTTTTCCTTTTTAATTGGTATAAGCTTATTAATAAATCCATTAACAGATTTTCAAAAATATAAACTTTCAATTAAGAAGTGCTGAGTTGTAAATAATTCCATTTTGGTTAGGAAAAGTATAATGGAACTGCTAGAACTGAAGAACTGACTGCTAAATTGTTCCTTATTATGAAGAATCCTACAAAAAAAAATGAAGAATTCCAAAAGATTAGAATTCAACACTAAATATTCACTACTATTAAACCCCTATTTTATACAGATAGGAACATTAATGTGTTTTACTAAATATTACAACAGTATAATTGCTCATATTTAAATTACCTGAAAGTTTTATCTATATGTTCATTTTGTTCAAATCAGTCTATAGATTCTAAAATGTGTGTGTGTGTGTCTGTGTGTCTGTGTGTGCGCGTGCACTGTACTGGGATTTGACCTCAGGGACTGAGTACTGTGTTCTTCAGCTTTTTACTCAGGCTGCTACTCTACTACTTAAGCCACCTCCACTTCTGGTTTTTTGGTGGTTAACTGGATGAGTCTCAAGGACATTCCTGCTTGGGCTAGATTTGAACCGTGATCCTCCATAGCTAGCTAGGATTATAGTAGCAAGGATTATAGGCATGAGCAGTCAACTCCTGGCTATATTTCTAAATAATTTTAAATAAAGATATTTTATTGCCCCAAGTAAAATGCTTTAATATAAGGGAAAGATGGTTTATTTAAAGCTAAGGTATCTGGTGGTTCCCATAGATAGACAGTTAAACATATAGATAGGTATACTGGGTTTGAACTTGGAGCTTTGTTCTCTTTTTTTCATTTGCCAGTCACGGGGCTTGAACTCTGGGCTTGGGCACAGTCCCTGAGCTGGTTTTGCTCAAGGTTAGCACTCTACCACTTGAGTCACAGGACCACTTCCAGCTTCTTCTGTGATTAACTGGAGATAAAAGTCTCAAGAACTTTCCTGAGCTGGCTTCCAACCACAATCCTCAGATCTCAGTTTCCTGTAATACTTCACGGGTAACAGCCACCTCACCACCACCATCACCACCACCACCACCACCACCCTACCACCCCTACCCCCCCACCCACCTAGCCCCCACCCTCCTCCACCCCACCCCCTGCTAAGCCACACCTCCAGCTCTTTTTTGGCTTCTGGCTGTTTTTGAGACAGGCTCTGTACTTTTGCTAGGGCTGGCCTGAACCTTTATCTTATTTATGCTTTCTACATTGACTGAGGTGACTAGCAAGCACACCACACACAGCTTTTTCTGATGAGATGGGTAATGATAAAATTCCTTGGCACATTTTTTTGGTACTGGGTTTGAATTTAAAGTCTCACACTTGCTAAACAGATGCTGTATCACTTAAGCCATGACATTCATGAACTTTTCTAACTTGTCTAACCTCGAACACAATTCTGATTTCAGCCTGAGTAGGTAGAACTACAGATGTGAGCTATAAGACCTAACTTAGAGGCAACATTTTTAAGCAGTATTTTCAAACCGATCTATAATCTCTTATTCCTCTAATTTCTCACAGCACTGGGTTTAAGATACATACTGCTTTGTATTAGTAATCTACATTGTGTCTTCTTTTCCAAATAAGGCATTTTTTTTGTTGTTTTGTTTTGTTTTTGTCAGTCATGGGGCTTGAACTCTGGCCTGGATGCTGTCCCTCAGCTCTTCAGCTCAAGGCCACAGTGCCACTTCCAGCTTTCTAGTGGTTTATTAGAGATAAGAGTCTGGGGGGGGGGGGGGAATGGGAAGGTGGGTCAGTGGTAGAGCGCTTGCCTTGCATGCTAGAGGCCCTGGGTTCGATTCCTCAGCCCCACAGAAGCAAAAAGAAAAAAGCCGGAAGTGGCGCTGTGGCTCAAGTGGTAGAGTGCTAGCCTTGAGCTGAAGAGTTGAGGGACAGCGCCCAGGCCCAGAGTTCA
>NW_012270529.1:4271-6419 GCF_000151885.1 Dipodomys ordii
CGCTAGCCTTGAGCTGAAGAGCTGAGGGACAGCGCCCAGGCCCAGGCCCACGACCGGACCCTAAATAAATAAATAAATAAATAAAATAAACAAAAGGATTGGTTCTCATTAAACCACTTGGGTGCTAATGGTCTTGAACCATGATCCAATGTAGACAGTATTTATAACCTTGCACAGCATCTGGGAAACTTGTCAAATTGTCAGATTTATGTTAGCCTAGTAGAATATCTTATGTACTGTTTATAAGTATATATTTAGATTTATGTATATGAGGAATGGGGGTAGTTTTGCTTAGATTGATGCTTTGCTGCTAATCCAACTTTAAAGTGCAGTTTGAAGAATTCATAGAATCTGTGAAAGATGGAATATTCTGTATTCTTAGTCTCCCTTATTAAAATTACCCACATTTAAAATAAATTTTTGTTGTGGGTAGACAAGAAAAAAAACTCTAAGAAAAGTGAAGACACTTCATTATATAGTGAAGTTTGTATATGTGTGTTATTCTTAATGTTATTAATTTAATAATATTAAAGAAAATAAAATCACAACTATTCCAGAGTTCCACAAAGTCAGTCATATATGAGGTTATTAACAAAAGATAAAGAGGTTTTTTCCTATGACAAAGGTAACCTAAAGCCTCCTGATTTGCCAGTCTATCCTTATAAGATCTATACTGTGTTGCTCTGAACTCCCAAAACTCCCTTGAAAAAAAGCATTCTCCAAATTTGGAAGAGGAGTTATCCAGATCATTACCAATAAAAGTTTAAGTTTACTTAACAAGGTTAAGGAATACACAAGCAATACAGCTATACTTATGATGTTTTATTTGCTAAACTGAGTAGAATATGGAGGTTCAATATGTACCCTTTATAATTTTCATATTCATAATAAATTTAATCACTATCATAAAGTGCTTTTGTGGCTGAGTACCAATAGCTCACCCCCAACTATTTAGGAGGCTGTGATCTGAGGATTGCAGTTCAAAGCCAGCTTGGGCAGGGAAATCTCTAAGACTTTTTTTTTTTTGGCCAGTCCTGGGGCTTGAACTCAAGGCCTGGGCACTGTCTCTGAGCTTTTCTTGCTTAAGGCTAGCACTCTACCAGCTGAGCCACAGTGCCACTTCCGGCTTTTTCTGCTTATGTGGTGCTGAGGAATCAAACCCAAGGTTTCATGCATGCTAAGCAAGCACTCTACTATTAAGCCATATTCCCAGCCCTAAGACTCATATCCAATTAACCACCAAAAAGCCAAAGGTGGAACTGTGGCTCAAGTAATAGAGCTCCAGGCTTTACTTTAAAAAAAAACAAAAACAAAAACTAAGGGACATTGCCTGGGCTCTGAGTTAAAAAAAAAATTTTTTTTGAAAAACAATTTTTTAGCCTAGTGGTGGGCTCACGCCTATAATCCTAGCTACTCAGGAGGCTGAGTTCTGAGGATCTTGATTCAAAGCCAGCCCAGGCAGAAAAGTCCATGAGACTCTGTCTAATTAACCACCAGAAAATCAGAAGTGGTGCTGTGGCTCAAGTGGTAGATTGCTTGCCTTGAGTTGAAGAGATCAGGGACAGCCCAGGCCCAGAGTTCAAGCCCCACAACTGACAAAACTAAACAAAAACAAATTTGTGTTTCCTTCAGGCGCATACATTTTTATATACCAATTCTCAAAAATTAATGTAGAACATGTTTGCCTCTGAAGTAGTTTGTGATATTTCAGTATTGTTTGCCATAAATGCTCTAGTACTCTACTTATGATTATCTCATTTACAATTATATCAAAATTATTTTTCCACTAATATTTTTTCAGACATAGGTATTACAATACAGTGATGAGCATGACATCAAATAAGCCCTGTCTTCCCACAGATTATATTCTGGTGGGGAAGGAGACAAGAAATAAGTAAAACTGTTTTTTGTTTGTTTGCATGTTTTGTCGGTCATGGGGCCTGAACTCTGGGCCTGGGTGCTGTCCCTCAGCTCTTCAGCTCAAGGCTAGCACTTTACCACTTGAGCCACAGCGGCACTTCCGGCTTTTTTCTTTTTGCTTATGTGGTACTGAGGAATCGAACCCAGGGCCTCGAGCATGCAAGGCAAGCGCTCTACCACTGAGCCACCTTCCCAGCCCCGGGACCTATGTTTCTTTGGGCCTGGCTT
>NW_012270530.1:0-1432 GCF_000151885.1 Dipodomys ordii
GGGGCGGGGCAGGGCAGGGCCACGCAGCACGCGCTCACTGGCCATGCTCTCTAGGATGAGGTGGCGCACACACTGACTGAGAACCGCGTCCTGCAGAACTCTCGGCACCCCTTCCTCACAGTGAGTGGGGTCCGCGGCCGAGGCGGGAGGGGTGGGTGTGTGCACAGGGCTGCCCCTGGAGCATGGTGTCCTGGCTTCTGGGCACATGTGAACACCCTGAGGACTTCAGCGAGGCTGAGGGAAGGCCAGCTGGGTCTGACGAGGCCCGGGGGCCGTGTGCGCCGGCCCAGCGTGCCGAAGACTGGTGTTTCCACACGGCTGAGGCTCTGGGCACTCAGTTCTCACATGCTGCCCTGGCTGTCCCAGGTAGCACCCTGGGGAGGCGGGCTGGGCCCTGTTCTGTTCTGGGCTCTACCCAGGAGGGTGTGTGTCCAGGGGGGCCCTGTCTTGGGAATGGCTCGGCCCGGAAGGGGTTTACCGTGCACAGTTCTGAGTTCCAGACACACTGTTAGTCCCAGGGTAGTGTTTTGGGCAAACTAGGAACTGTGGGGGGGAGTGGGGTCCCTTCCAGCAAACACCTGTGGTCCCGGTAGGAAGGCTACTTGGGAAGCTCAGGGAGCTGGTGCTTAGTCCTTGCTGACTTCTTACTGATTTCGGTGCCCAGATCTGACAGTCAACTTTGCGATACCCATTTCCCTGAGCATGGAGCCCGTTCCATGCCGATCGCTTCCGCGGGCCTCACCGCCACGTGGCGTGTGGCTGTGGCTCCTGCCCGGCGGGGCCGCTCTAGCCGTCCATCTGTTTCAGGCCCTGAAGTACTCCTTCCAGACCCACGACCGCCTCTGCTTCGTCATGGAGTACGCCAACGGCGGCGAGGTGAGCCCGGGGCCAGGGTGGTGCGCAGGGTCTCCTCAGGAGTCACAGCGGGTCTGTTTGTGGGGGACTGTTCCCACGAAGTTGGGGCACCCAGGCTTCCCTGGGTCGGTTCCTCAAGCTCCCTCCTGCACGCAGCTCTTCTTCCACCTGTCCCGCGAGCGCGTGTTCTCGGAGGACCGGGCCCGCTTCTATGGCGCCGAGATCGTGTCGGCCCTGGACTACCTGCACTCGGAGAAGAACGTGGTGTACCGGGACCTCAAGGTGCGCGCTGGCCGGGACAGGGGGCGGGGACAGCGGGGCGGCGGGCGGAGCCTCCGGGAGCAGGGCAGAGTCGCACTGACGGAGGCCCCGTGCAGCTGGAGAACCTCATGCTGGACAAGGATGGGCACATCAAGATCACCGACTTCGGGTTGTGCAAAGAGGGCATCAAGGACGGTGCCACCATGAAGACCTTCTGCGGGACGCCTGAGTACCTGGCTCCTGAGGCAAGCCGTCTGCGGGCTGCCCTCCCCTGCCCCTCGCCCACATCACCCGGTCCCTCCTGGCCCCCCCCCAC
>NW_012270530.1:4177-4624 GCF_000151885.1 Dipodomys ordii
CTCACTGCACAGGCCCTGCGCTCAGACGCTCACTGCACAGGCCCTGCGCTCAGACGCTCACTGCACAGGCCCTGTGCTCAGACACTCACTGCACAGGCCCTGCGCTCACTGCACACGCCCTGCGCTCAGATGCTCACTGCACACGCCCTGCGCTCAGACGCTCACTGCACAGGCCCTGCGCTCACTGCACACGCCCTGCGCTCAGATGCTCACTGCACAGGCCCTGCGCTCAGACGCTCACTGCACAGGCCCTGCGCTCAGATGCTCACTGGACACGCCCTGCGCTCAGACGCTCACTGCACAGGCCCTGCGCTCAGACGCTCACTGCACACGCCCTGTGCTCAGACGCTCAACTGCACAGGCCCTGCGCTCAGACACTCACTGCACAGGCCCTGCGCTGACACTCACTGCACAGGCCCTGCGCTCAGACGCTCACTGCACAGGCCC
>NW_012270531.1:0-791 GCF_000151885.1 Dipodomys ordii
TCCTCTCCAAAATCTATATATAAAATTCACAAAAACAATGATGTTCCCTATAATGCCAATTGCAGTTAGAAAGAGGAAGAGGGTTCCCTTGACAACATTCAAAATCATTTGTGTATGATAGAAGATGTTGGATCCAGCAAACAGTTCTCTGAAGGGAATTCATCAGTAATGATGATATAACTGTGGGAAAGTATTTCATAGCTTAGATCATTTTAGAGTCTAATAGATAATCATGATATATGTAATTGTTCACACACTGTTGCTAGGAAACTGATTTTTTCTGTACAAAATGATTGTTTTCCCTTTCAAACACTTTGTGAGTTATTTTTATTATTTTCAATTTCCTTTGGGACTGCCAAAATCAAATATCCAAATTTGCAGTTTAGAATTTTTTTGAGCACCGTCATGATAAGAACTTGATCCTGAACACAGGCACAAAATTGATTCAGTAATTCTAAAGTCGTATTTCTAGGAATTTGCCTCCTTCATATTTCTGGCCTCAGAAACCTGCCCCAAAGAAGAAGAAGAATGGAAATCCTTAGGCTCTCAGAAAATCCCAACAACACCCTGTTTTAGTAAAAAAAAATAGTGTTCCCAATGAAAATTTGCATGACATCATAATTCAAAGAATTATCAGGATTACTTACCTAGTAGCTGTGGTGCAGTGGAAACCTTGGTCAGTTCTCTGCCAAGCTGAGGCCTCCCAGATCCTATTTGTATCAGACTGATGTGTGAAGCTCTTGCCTTTCATAAACTCCCAGGCTTTAATTTTCTCAGTTGTGTCCATGTCA
>NW_012270531.1:2988-6989 GCF_000151885.1 Dipodomys ordii
AGCAAAAAAAGACCTTAACCGATACGTGAAATTATCTATTACATCTGTTTGGGTTTTTTTAATTTGCTGTGATTCAATTAGGAAATTCTTGTGCTTATTTTCTGTGCTTATAGAATTCCATTCACGAAGTCATTGACTTTCCTATATCTTCTAAGCATTTGCTGTTGTATTTTCAATGTTTGAAATGTCTCACTAAGGGCATTTATTTATTTATTTATTTATCATCTGTTGTGAGACTTGAACTCTGGGATTGGGCGCTGTCCCTGTGCTCTTCAGTTCAAGTAGAGCACTCTACCGCTTAAGCCACAGTGTCCCTTCCAGTTTTTTAGTGGCTTATTAGAGATAAGAGTCTCATGGACTTTCCTGCCCAGTCTGGCTTTGAACCGTGATCCTCAGATCTCAGTGTCCTGAGTAGCTAGGACTAAAATGTGAGTCACCGGTGCCCAACTAGGCTTTTATTTTTATTTTCTTCTTTAATTGTTATTATTATTTTATTGTGAAAATACCGTCCAGCAAGGTTACAATTACATGAGCAAGGTGATGAATACATTTCTTATCAAGCATTGTTGCATCCTCCTCCTTCGTTTCCCCTTCCCATCCCTTCTCATCGTCCCCAACTCCAAAGCCACATCCTCCCCACTGCGTGGGCCAAATTTGTAAAGTTCATTTTTGACATAACGACTTGTACATCTCATTGTTGTAATGGGACCACCAGTATCCCTATTTAAACAATTTGTTTTTTTCCTTCCCCTTCACAAATTATACCTACATCAAATACAGTGAAAGAGGGCTTATACCGTGGGGGGAGGGACATACAAAGCAACAAACAAATCATCTTTAATATGTTAGAAACAATCACAAGAAAGAAAAACCATTTGAATCCTTATCTTGGGGTTCCTTTCCCTTAACTACTTATCTGACCACTTCTGCTTGTCTCAGACATATACTAGTTATTGCAAATAAGGGAAACCATGGGACCTGTTTCTTTGGGCCTGGCTTACTTCACTTAATATAATTTACCAGCACAGCTATATTTATTGCAGCATTATTCACCATAGCTAAGATATGGAACCAACCCAGGTGCCCCTCAGTACATAAATAGATGAAGAAAATGTGGTATATATACACAATGGAATTCTATGCCTCCATCAGAAAGAATGACATTGCCCCATTTGTTAGGAAATGGAAAGACTTGAGCTTGTATTTTTAAATAGCCTTTGTACAAGGTGAAGGACAGAGGTCTAATTTCAAACTCACACCTGTGGATCACCAGTTGTCCTGGAACTAATTGTTAAAAAGACTTTCTTCTCCAACATAGGTTTTAGGGTCTTTTGTCAAAAACCAGGCAACTCTAGGTCTATGGGTACATTCTCAAAATTCTATGCTATTATTTTCTGTTTCTCTTTCACTCTGGTACTGTTGAATTCCATTTTGTTCCCATCTCATTGTTTGTCTGCATGTCTGTTTGTGCCATTACCAAGCTTTTTTTCCTATTCAGTGTTAGTAGTCCAATTCTAAGTCAGCATTTCTGTTGGTCCTCAGGTTTGTTCTATCTGAGTTCTGTTGTAAATGCCACATGAATTTTAAGACTGCGTTTTCTATTTCTATGAAAAATGACACTGATGTTTGGATGTGGATTGCAGTAAATGTAGATTAGTTTCAGTAATATAGCCATTCCCTCCACATGACTACTGCCAATCCATGAGCATGGAAAGTCTTCATCTTCTATTGTCTTCTTCAAGTTCTTCCCACATGGTTGTGTAGATAAAATTATATGAGACTTTCACCCCCTTCAAATTATTCCTAGGTATTTGGGTGTGCTATTCTGAGTGATAATTGTTTTCCTTCCCTTTCTTAGCATGATTATTGATGATATTGAATAACTACAGAGAGAATAGACATATTTGTCTCACTCTTGACAGTTTTCTACACTTAGTCAAATATTAGCTATAGGTATATTATATGCAATCATTATTATGTCACAGTACATCCTTTCCATTCCTGTTTTTTCACAGATTTTATCATGTAAAGACAATAAATTTTATTGGAGGATTTTTTCTGTATTTATTGAGATGATTATGTGTTTTTATCCATTATTCTGTTTATGTGGTACATTATGTTTATGATTCCATATATTTGAAAAATCTTTCCTTCACTAGAATGAAACCAGTTTGATCACACTGTATGGTATACAAAATTCATATTTGAGCTACCGTTTATGTGTATTACAAGGAAGTTATGTGATATTTCCATTCTTGTGCAGAGTGCACTTGGAACAAATCCAACCACTTTACCCCTTCTATTTTCCTCTCTCTATGGGCTTTTTGACATGCTGTTTTTCAAGTATTTTATTGACAATTTTCACTTATGGGCATGAGTGAGATTTTCTATACATTTGTGATTTCATTTCTATTTGATTTAATCATTTTCTGCTTCCTTCAATGAATCACTGATCATTCAAATATGTGTCATTTCTTCTGCATGCTTTTGCATATTTCTCTTGCTGCTGAATTCCAGGTATACTCTATTGCAGTCTGATGAAATCCAGCAGCTTATACCTGTGGTCTCAGATACGTGAGAGGAAGGCTTTTGAAAAATGGTGGTAGGATTTCCTAGACAAATTTTAGTGAGAGTCAATCTCATTCAGCAAGCTGGGCTTTGTGCTGCAGGTGTGCACTCACAGTTAAGTGGGAGGCCATAAGTAAAAGGATGGCTATCTGAGGCTGGATTACAAAGCCAGGTGGGGAGGGGAGAGAAGATAACGAATGAAAGCTTTTATATAAAAATAAAAATAAAAAAGGGCTGAGATATGGCTTCAGTGATGGAAGGCCTGCCAAACAAATGTGAGGCTCTGACATAAAACTCCAGTGCTGATAAATATGATATGATATAGTTTTTTTTGTATCTGTGATGACTGGCTGTATGCCATAAATTTTGTTTATATTGATAACATTCTATAAGCTGCTTAGAAACATGTGTCTTGTGGGTCTTTATGATAAAATATTCCACACAAGTATTTTAGGTTAATTTGACTGACAGCACTGAAATCTACATTCCTACTCCTTGTTACCAGAGTTGTTGAAGTTTCCATTTCCAGATTTTCAATTGATTATTTTTCATTACTGTGAAGTATCACTAAGAGGAGGGCTTAGTTTAATGGAGGTGGGGATGTCTGTTAGCCAATGGAGTTTTGTCTCATATCCAGGATTTGCGTTAAATATTTTGTGTTTTTGCTATTTTGAGGTTTGATCTTGGCAGAGGTTTGCTATGTTTGAGGTTTGCTAGGTTTGAGGTTTGCTAGGCAGAGGCTTTACTACTAATCCATGCCTGCTGTCCTTGTGCAAAACAGTGGTTTTTCATTATGAAAGTCCAGAACCAATCTCTTTGTTTTTCTCTGTCTCTCTTTTCTCTCTTCCTTCCCTCTCTCCCTTTCTTCCTCCCTCCCTCCCTTTTTTCCTCCCTGCTTTTCTTCTTCCTTCTTTCCTACTTTCCTCCCTCCCTCCCTTCCTTCCTTTGTTCCTTTGTTCCTTCCTTCCTTCCTTCCTTCCTTCCTTCCTCCTTCCTTCCTTTCTTCCTTCCATGCTTCCTTCCTTCCTTCCTCTCTCTTTGGCCTTCTCTCTTTCCTATCTTTCCTTCCTTCCTTCCTTTCTTCCTTCTTTTGTTCCTTCCTTCCTCTCTCTTTCTCCTTCTCTCTTTCTTATCTTTCCTTCCTTCCTTCCTCCTTCCTTCCTTCCTTCCTTCCTTCCTTCCTTCCTTCCTTCCTTCCTTCCTTTCTTTCTTTCATTCTTTCTGCATTATTTTTGGAGCAGTTTGCCTTTAAAGCTAAAATACTAAATTATACCTACATCCAATAAAAAAAAAACAGAGGCACAAAACTGTTATTCAAAAGTATTCAAAGGTAACTTAGGATCTCAACATTCAGACTAATAAAGAATTTATTCTGATGATCTTGCTAGCTATGTCCTTTGCCATGCAGAAGCTCTGCAACTTTATGCAATCCC
>NW_012270532.1:0-2064 GCF_000151885.1 Dipodomys ordii
GATTAAAGACCTTAACATTAAACCTGATTCTCTGAAACTACTGCAGGACAGAGTAGGAGAGACACTTGAACTAATAGGCACAGGAAGGAACTTCCTGAACAGAGTCCCAGGGTCACAAAAAATTGGAGAGAGACTCGACAAATGGGACAACCTTAAAATAAAAAGCTTCTGCACAGCTAAAGCTATCACAACCAAGCTAGAAAGACAATCAAGTAATTGGGAAAACAATATTTACCAGCAATATATCAAATAAGGGGTTAATATCCAGTATATACAGGGAACTCAAGAAAGTAATCCCTCCCAAACCTAACAAACCAATTACTAAATGGATAAGGGAACTAAGGAGAGACTTAGAAGAAGAAGAGATAAAAATGGCAAAGAAACACAAGAGGAAATGTTCACCATCCCTGGTTGTGAAGGAAATGCAAATAAAGACAACCCTGAGATACCACCTTAGCCCAGTCAGAATGTCCCATATCCTCAAGTCAGCCAACAACAAATGCTGGAGGGGATGTGGAGAAAGAGGAAACCTATTACACTGCTGGTGGGAATGTACACTTATACAACCACTTTGGAAAGCAGTCTGGAGGGTCCTCATAAAGCTAAATATTGATCTCTCTTATGACCCAGTCATACCACTTCTAGGCATCTATCCTGAACAACAGGAACTAGTATACAAGGACACATGCACCTCCATGTTTACTGCAGCACTGTTCACAATAGCCAGGATATGGAAACAACCCAGATGTCCCACCACAGATGAATGGATCCAAAAATTGTGGTATCTATACACAATGAACTATTATGCAGCCATTAGCAATGACAAAATAATGGCATTTGCATGGAAATGAATGGAGCTAGAAGAAATCATGTTGAGCAAGGTAAGCCAAGAGCAAAGAGACAAACGGTACATGGTCTCCCTGATAAGTGGATGCTAAATCCAAAATGTTAGGCAATACAACAAAATTAACAGGACTTAAGAAACAAAGAACTTCCATTCATCTGGCCGAATCACTACTAAATAACCCCATGCTGCTGATCATGTGTATGGTATATATGTGCACACCAGAGAGGAACCAGGAAGACGACACAGAACTAAAGGGAATCAGGGAAAAACATAACATCGGGACCCATCAGCTGCACTGGACATTGACCAAAATGAACTAAGCAACTCAATGGCAGCGATGGGAGGGAGGGAAGAAGTGGGAAAGAGGGAACAGCTGATGCTATGCAAAACAAAAGAAATGTACATATCACCCAATGTGGAAGAAATAACTGTATCACAAAGCTCATAGAACTCATAAATGTTATAGACCTTGATAGACAATTTGCTCCAGGAAAGTTAGAATGTGTTTGTGACTTTAACTGAGCATCACAATTCCACAATACTGTGAAATTTGGGAAAGTATGTAACCACTTAATCACAATAAAAAATTTTAAAAAAGAAGATACATTTTCTTAGTAGTAATACTGAAGAAAGACATATAACTATTTTTACAGTAATATTCTGACATGACAGTCATGTTTCTGTGAATTAAAAACCAAGAATGCTATCACAAACTACCTCAAATTGTGTGACATATTAAGAAACTCAGAGCATCTACATGCACATTGTGGCTTTGGTGAGCTCTTCTCGAATAGGGGCTATTCAGAAAGGTGAGGGTCAACTGGGCTTAGTGCTAAACACTCACTTAGGTTCAGGTTGCATCATTAGTTTTAATCTGGAGCTGAGCTGAACTCAAAGCCATTAAGACTACTTATTCTCTCAGAAGCCTCTTGGGGTGGCGGTGGGAAGCATCACTACAGCTTGTAATTCAGATCAAAATGTACACTTCTCTAATTTGAGGAGGGGAAGGGAAAAAACAAAATGCTTAAATAAGGATACAGGTTGACCCATTGTAACAATGCGATGTACAAAACACTATGTTGGAAATGAACTTTACAACTTCGGTGGGGGGGGGCGGGTAGTTGTGGGGGTGGAAGGGAAGGGATGGTAGGGAGAAAACAAAGGAGGAGACAACAATGCTCAATAGGAAATGTACTCATTGCCTTGCTCTTGTAACT
>NW_012270533.1:0-1134 GCF_000151885.1 Dipodomys ordii
CCCCCCCCTTCATAGCTAGCGCTCTACCACTTGAGCCCACACATCCTCTTTCTGGCTTTTGAGTGATTAATTGGAGATAAGAGTCTTTTGACTTCCAACCCCGGCTGGCTTTGAACCATGATTCTCAGCTCTTAGCTTCCTGAGAGGCTGACATTATGGGCATGAGCCACCTGCTCCCAGCTGAAGTGATCTCTCTTCCCCTCCCTCTCCTTCTCCCTCTCCCCTCTTGCCAGACCTGGGACTTGAACTCAGGGCTTGGGCGCTATCCCTGTGCTGCTTTTGCTCAAGGTTCTACCACTTGAACCACACCACCACTTCTGGCTTTTTCTGTTTATGTGGTACTTAGGAATCGAATCCAGGGCTTCATGTATGCTAGGCAAGTACTCTACCACGAAGCCACATTCCCAGCCCCCAGAGTGATATATATATATATGTATATATATATTTTTTGGTCAGTCGAGGGGCTTGAACTCTAGGCTTGGATGCTTGAGCTCTTCAGCTCAAGGTTAGTGCTCTACCACTTGAACTACAGTACCACTTCCAATATTCTGGTGATTAATTGGAGATGAGCGCCTCATGGTCCAAGATCCTCAGGTCTCAGCCTTCGAGTATCTAGGATTACAGGTGTGAGCCACCAGCCCTCGGCCTGGAGTGATAATTCTTAAGAGATAAAATTAAAAGAGCGAAAGCTACACTATCTAGCTCTAAATTTCACAGAATGTGAGATTCCAAGCAACAGACCTGCTTCTCTTTGCTCTCCAGCAGAGCCTCCATGCCTTTGGCACTAAACATCGTTATTTCTTGCCTCCAGCTCACTCCGCTTTTTACCTCGTACTGCTCAGCTGCCTCAATATCTGCCAGGCCAGTAACGGCTTAATGTTTATTTGTTAGGGAATCTAGTGTTTTTTTCCTCGTGTTCTTGGGATTGTGAATGGGGGTAAAACAGGATGGATGATGATATACTACTTATGTACCCCAGAATTTCAGTATTGTGCAACCTACCCCTTCTAATTTGAACTTCAGAAAAGATGTCTAATAATTTGTGCCTGTTTAACCTTTCTGTTTTTGGGATAGAGGTAGTTTTGAGGTTCGAATTTAAGGCCTTGTATTTAGCTTTACAGCTGATGCCCTGCC
>NW_012270533.1:1690-2093 GCF_000151885.1 Dipodomys ordii
TCTCAGTTCTTCAGCTTAAGACTAGCGTTCTACCCTTTGAGCCACAGTGCCACTTTTGGCTTTCTATTGGTTTATTGGAGATAAGAGTCTCATGGACTTTCTTGCCCAGGCTGGCTTTGAACCAACATCCTCAGATCTCAGCCTCCTGAGTAGCTAGGATTATAGGGGTGAGCCACCTGCATCCAGCTGTCCTTAACTTTTCTATGTAGCATTTGTGGGGGTTACACTCAGGACAAAAATTACTTTTTAACATTTTCCTGTACACTTTGTGGTGAAGATTTTTTTTTTGTCGTTCGTGGGGCCTGAACTCTGGGCCTCAGCACTGTCCCTCAGTTCTTCAGCTCAAGGCTAGTACCCTACCACTTGAGCCAAAGCACCACTTCCAGCTTTTTCTGCTTATGTG
>NW_012270534.1:0-2272 GCF_000151885.1 Dipodomys ordii
CCAAAAATTGTGGTATCTATACACAATGGAATATTATGCAGCCATTAGAAATGACAAAATAATGGCATTTGCAGGGAAATGGATGGAGCTAGAAGAAATCATGTTGAGCGAGGTAAGCCAAGAGCAAAGAGGCAAACAGTACATGTTCTCCCTGATAAGTGGGTGTTAAATCCAGAATATTAGGTGATATGACAAAATTATCAGGACTTAAGAAACAAAGGACTTCCACTCATCTGGTCGAATCACTACTAAATATCCCCATGCTGCTGATCACATGTATGGTATATATGTGTACACCAGAGGGGAACCAGGAAGATGACAGAACTAGAGGGAATCAGGGAAAAACATACAACAGCAGGACCCATCAGCTGCACTGGACATTGACCAAAATGAACCAAGCAACTCAATGGCAGCGATGGGAGGGAGGGAACAAGTGGGAAAGAGGGAACAGCTGGTGCTAATGCAAAACAAAAGAAATGTACATATCACCCAATGTGGAAGAAATAACTGTATCGCAAAGCTCATAGAACTCATAAATGTTATAAACCGTGATAGACAATTTGCTCCAGGAAAGTTAGAATGTGTTTGTGACTTTAACTGAGCATCACTATCCCACAATACTGTGAAATTTGGGAAATTAATCACAATAAAAAATTTGAAAAAAAGATCAATTTGGATTATATATATATCCATATATATATATATATGTGTGTACACACACGCATATATACATATATCTCATTAATGAGAATAAAGAGAGGAAAACAAGCACAAGTTGAACAAAGGTAAAGCAGAACTGAGACTGATAGCACTTACCAGTATGTCCACTCAAAGCATGGAGGCCCTGTCCTCTTTGACAATCTGTTGTATAAATGTTACAGTCCCCTGCTCCAGCACTTATTAAAATAGCTCCACCACTTTCTGGGCCTTCCATAAATGCCAGATCTCTAATTGTCCCATCATGCATACTAAATTCCAGATCCGGTCCTGAAACAGCAATAAGAATTAAAAAAAAAAAGATGCTGCTCAACTTCACTGTGACAACAAGATTGCTAAACTGTCTCAAAACTGGCCAATAACAGAGCAATAGTGTGATCTTTATTTCACTTAGGGACTGACACTATATAATCAGCTTTACTTCATTGAATATGGAATGAAGTTGACTACATATAAGAAAAAGAGAGGACAGACATACTCTAGAAAATATCTGTTAATCTAATTCTGGTACTTATACAAAAGGGTGTGAGTGTGTGTATGTGTGTGTATGCATGTGTTTGTGCATGATGCCGGGGATTATACCCAGAGCCTTGCCTCGTGTATAGTAGTTAAGCAAGAGAAAGTCCTACCACTTAGCTACGCCCACACCCAATCCTTAAAAACTATTTTTTTGTTAATAATTTTCTAAAATTCAGACACCACCTGACTACATGCAAAAATTTACTAAAAAAGAGAATTATGCCTCATTGTAACCAAAATACTAAAACATGAAACAATTTTTAAGATTACATTTTTAGATTCCATTGAGGATCACAGATAGCTACAACACAGGGTAAATATAAAGTACACCTTGGCAAGCCAGCTACTGCTTACATACTTGGGCCCTACCTGTTGCATTACAGTTCTCTGCATTGAAGGGCAGCACTTTGACATATTTGTCATTTGATCCTGTTGCTAATAATTGTCCACAAGGACTCCAAGCCACACAGTAAATGGATCCTTTGTGATGTTTGTTCCTTTTAAAACGGACCACTGGCTGCTTAGGAGTGTCATGTGTACTGAAAGAACAAAATTACATAAAGACATTTCAATTACTTGCTAACATTAGTTAATATGAAGTTTCTATATTTTGGTTGTCTTTGAGCAGGTGAGTAAAAAGCATGTCAGACAAAAGGTTATTAATAGTTTTCATCAGGGCAAGGAGTTCTAGAGCATGTCCTGTCTTGACCATGTCCAGGCTGAACACATAGGAGGAACCTCCAGGCCTTCTCTCAGTGTGAGGCTGAACTCAACTCACAGGAGTGTCTGCTTCAACCCTCCACTTCCCTCCACCTTTTCCTTTGATATTAAATTTACAGATACTCTTTATGATGACTAAGCTCATTGAAAGAGTACTTCCAGCATTCACCTAGCCCTGAGTTTCACAGCCCCAAGTAATAACAAACAAAAGCCAGTAACACTTGGCAAGGAGTTTTCTATATGTTATACCATTCTGCCTGCTGCTTTTTCTTATAAGCAGTATCTACAATCTATAATCAGTTTTCTGGGGCTTTTT
>NW_012270534.1:4107-6958 GCF_000151885.1 Dipodomys ordii
GGAAGATTATTAGGCGTTAACCACTGAACCCAGCTAACTTTTCTTTTCTTTTTTTTTTTTTTTTTTGCCAGTCCTGGGGCTTGAACTCAGAGCCTGGGCACTGTCCCTGAGCTTCTTTTGCTCAAGGCTAGCACTTTACCACTTGAGCCCCAGCAACACTTCTGGCTTTTTCTGTTTCATGCATGCTAGGCAAATACTCTACCACTAAGCCACAGTCCCAGCCCTAACAATTTTTTTTTTTGTCAGTCGTGGGGCTTGGGCGCTGTCCTTGCACTCTTCAGCTCAAGGTGAACACTCTACCGCTTGAGCCATAGCGCCACTTCCAGTTTTCTACTGGTTTATTGGAGATAAGAGTCTCACAGACTTTGCTGCCCGGGTTGGCTTTAACCCGAGATCCTCAGATCTCAGCTTCCTGAATAGCTAGGATTACAGGCGTGAGCCATGGGCGCCCGGCTTAACAATGTGTTTTTCAATGGAGATAAATTCTGAACTAGAAGAAATAAGAGAGTTAGAATAGTATGTTTGATTTCAAAGCACAGAACAAGCATACTGGTGAGAGGCACAAGGGAGGTATCAATATCATCTGAACAAATTAACCACAGATTATGATTAATCAATTATTCAGAGCATAGCACGGAGTCCCAATTCAAGGTCACTGCAGGGTCATTTTGAATTCCAACTCTCAAATGTGTTTTCTAAGACAACATCTCTACTTAGTTCATGGAGCACTCAACTACCAAATAAACATTAACAATAATGACCATTTCGAAAAATGGCTTCTTAGAACTGTAAATTCTACAGCATATTTTGCAAATATAAATGAAAATGAAAAATCTTTCTCTAACGTATTACCTCTTCCCCTCTTGACCTTGATAGACTCCCTGAAGAATCTCCAAGAGATGGTTTAATGACTGAATGTTCTGAGGAGCTGTGAGAATAGAAATTCAATTAAAGTTGACTCTGAATATCAAAGCAGAAACCAAATTTATCCCTTCAGTCTTTAATTTTTCCTTTTAGCAAAGGATCTTCAATGACCCCCATGTAAAGATATTTTGAACCTGGTGCTGATGGAGCTCACACCTATAATCCTAGCTACTCACAAGGTGAGATCTGAGAATCACAAATCAAAACCAGCCTGGGCAGTCAAGCTATGAGACTTGTATTTCCAATTAAACAGCAAAAGGCCACAAGTGGAGCTATGGATCAAGTGGTAGAGAGTGATTAAAAAAAAGCCAAGAATTCAAACCCCAATGCTGGGCACATACACACATGGATATACACAAGATATTTATTAAGAGGCTTTAGATTCAATGATTCTAAGGAGAATTGTAAAGAGGGGTGAAAAGCCAAAACGGAAAGGTTTCCATGAAGTCCATATATTTCATGTAAGAATGTCAAGTGCCTTTTCTCTGCTTAGTTCCCATGTCCTCGTTGCAATGTCTAAATCATACCCTATACAAGAGCCTAGAAACTGCCATCTAGGAAAATTATCCAGCTTGAGAAACAAACTAGCTGAAACTAACAGTTTAGAGTTCCTTAATAAATCAGTATTTCTACTTAATCACTTTCTCATGAGGTCACACACAGACAAATTACTCAGATAGATAGTATAAGGTAAATAGATAGGTTTAGGTACACACACACACACACACACACACGCACGCACACACGCACGCGCGCGCGCAGCTGGTAAGACTAGCTATCTCCAGCACTTCCTATTTCTTTGGCAGTTTCTCTATACAGCATCCTCTGGGTGCTTTCTTCCTGTGTTTCTTCACGAGCTCTCTACCGGCAGCAGAGGCTGGTTCATCTCTACCAGTGGAGGAGGCTCAAAACATGAGCTTGAACTTCTCCCCCAAGGCAAACCTATGCCCTTCTATGTCCACCTCTGGAAGATTCTTCTACTCGAATGCTATGGGTGGGTGATTCCAAATTCCTAGGCTGTGATTGTTTTAAGTGTGGGAAGTGGCTCAGTCTTACAGCACGAATGGGTACTTGCCCACAGATAATATAATACTGTCTTCCTAGCATTTCAGTCTCAAGCATGAAGCCCTCCCCCATCAGAAAGGTCCTCCCCTAAAGACTGTCTTATCTGATACAGATCTGTCCCACTGACCCACTAAATCCCTGGAGGACTCAAGGCTTGCAGGAGGCCTGGATCTGTCCTCCAGCTAGGTCTGCCATTTTGCCATTCTGTCCTACTAGTCACCTGGCTTACCTTGTGGTGTTGGCTTTGGCTTCCCATACCCACAGGGGAGACAGGGGCTGGAGGAGAGGCAAACTCCTTCCTAATAAGTACTCTCTATCATCTTTCAGTTTTGCCACATTTTTCAGTCCTCTTATTCCTTGTTGGCAGTTCGCAGTGCTCTTCCTAACTTTTGCTCTTCCAAATAGTTTTCAGGCTCTTCTCATTCACAAGGTCTGATGAAGAAAGCATCTACCCTGCATGGTATCCCAACTCTTCCTTGATTTCTTTTAAGCTGCTAAGTATTATTTTTCTTTTTTTAAAAAATTGCTTTATTTATTTGGCAATACTGGAATTTGGACTCAGCTCTTCCTGCTTACTAGGTACACTCTACCACTTGAACTACATCTCCAGATTTGGGGGTTTGGGGTAGAAGATTTGAGACAGGGTCTCACGGGTATCTCAGGCTGGCTTCAGGCTCTCAATCTTCCTTCCTGTGACTTAGTGCTGGGATTACAAGTGTGCATCCACCACTCCTGTCTTATTTGACTTCTAAAATCAAGTATGGAGGGCTGGGAAGGTGGCTCAGTGGTAGAGCGCTTGCCTTGCATGCATGAAGCCCTGGGTTCAATTCCTCAGCACCACATAAGCAAAAAGAAAAAAGCC
>NW_012270535.1:0-5820 GCF_000151885.1 Dipodomys ordii
TTCTGCTTGACTCAGACATATACTAGATATTGCAAATAAGGGAAACCATAGGACCTATGTTTCTTTGGACCTGGCTTACTTCACTTAATATAATTGAGGACCAAACTTTTAACACAACGATCTTTTCCACAATAATTTTCTACCACCTTTTATAAGGGACTATCAAGTTACTTGGTCTTCTTCGAATCCTCAGTTATCTTTCTAAGACTGTTTTGAGGATGAAAAAGACAATAAATAATAACCTAATTTCTAAATTAAAAAAATTATTGTGGTGAAAATGTGCTGTCTGCATGGGCTGTCCCAGGTTGACTCAGTCTCACTAACAGGCAGAATTATATCTACATTCTAGGAAGCTTCCTCATACACAGAACACCATACATCCAATGAAGCATTTACTATGTGCCTGTATTTGTTATTCCTGGATGGTTTCTTTGGAGTCACATTACAAACTCATTGCAGCATATCTTTCACTCTTCCCTTCAGAATAGAGATCCAGAATGTGAGATCCAGCTGGAGAAGGTAATAAGCTTCCAAGGCTGCTTGCCATCTTTCTTCTTTGCATGTCTAGTGAGCAGTCATTCTATATATCTCCCTCTGTGTGTAGTGAGCTAGTATTCAATACAAGTGTTCAGCTCTTTCTCTACCTAAGGAAACAATTTTAGCAAGGGCCCATTAACTCAGGCTTGTAAACTGATTTAGGAGGTTGAGATCTGATGTTCCTTGTTTGAAGCCAGCCTAAGCAGAAAAGTTTGTGAAACTCTTAATCACCAAAAACTAGATATAGAGCTGTGGCTCAAGTGGTGAAATGCTAACCTCGAGCAAAAGAGCTCTAGAAAAGCAACAGGACACACATTCTCTCTGTCTCTCTCTCTCTGTCTCTCTCTCTCTCTGTCTCTCTCTGTCTCTCTCTGTCTCTCTCTCTCTCACACACACATACACACAATTACCTCTTTGTTAGTAACATTATTTAATTTTTGTCTTTCTTTTTTTTCTAGCAATACTGGATATTGAAATCAAGGTCTTTCACTTGTTAGACAAGTACTCTACTATTTCATATACCTCTCAATTTTTTACTTTTTAGTATGTTTTTCAGACAGGGTCTCATGAATTGGCTGGCTGGCCTTGTACTATAACCGTTCTACATCTGCTTTACAAGTAGGGGGAATTACAGACATACACCATTCTATCTGCCTACATTACCATAGGTTTATAGACATCAGAAATAAATTATCATAGTTTTCATTCACACATAATTCATAGTTGTTAGCTGATTATGGCATCTATCCAGATAGTTAGCTTATTTGTGATGTAGGATTACAGAGGTTAGCAACTTGAGGCACTTTAAAATTTTTTACCCAGTAATTGAATTGGCTTCATTTCTCAGAAATGCTTTGAACCTGTACAGCAAAGAAAATTCAGTAATATTTTCAAGTGAACTGACTAGTTACAAAACCCCATGTTTTTGAAGATTATTATATTCATTTAACAAAGTGTCTTAGCTTTTCTGGTTTCTAAAAAAGGTAAGTTGGGAACTCTGTGAACTCTAACTTCTATTTAAGAGGTGGCAAAATTAATTAATTTTTATGATGATAAGACATTATATTCAGAGCAAGCTATAATTAAAGGTTTTTTATATCAGAAGTGTTTTAAAAGAGTCTGTTGTACTATAAACACAAATACTTGATTTTACACCTACCTAGTTTCCAATAATATTTAAACAGTAGAACCACATTAGGATTTTTATTAATGTTTGTTAGAGAAATAAAAAACCAAATTAATGTGGCAGTTCAGAATCAGAGCAACAAGAAAGTAAAAATTACTTTCATGTTTATATTTCAATGCACAATCTGTGGTCATAATAAATTAGTTACCCACTATTGAATGAACCCATATGTGCATGTTTCATAAATCTTGTTTACTTGTTAGATTTGACATAGAACTTAGCTTCATAGATAACACCTAGAGGTTATAAATACCAAAGTTATTGCTTAAGTTGCTGAAGCTTTCTATTTTTCCAATCAGATCTATGGCTGCCACAGCACAGAAACTGCAAACTTATAGGAATTAGCTAACATTCCCATTTATTTTGAAACTCAAAGCAAACAAGCCTTTGGAAACCCAGCTTGTACCTAGAAATCATCTCTGATCCAGGGTCATGTTCACTGAAAGGAGAAATCGGCCACATAAAAGGTTTGTTCCCAGCAGCCTTGGGGGGAAAGGACACTTGAATTATGTTTACTGCTACAAAGAAAGTGTCTTATGGTTAGTATTATGGTTAGTATTGGGATTATTTCATTTGAAAATAAGAATGCTTTGTTTCAATCTTCAATGCTATGTTATCAAAGGTCTATGTTTTAGGAGATGATCCATATTTATTTGGAGTCAAGCTTATTGATAATATTCCTTATTACTTCTGCTTTGTGAGTGGGGTTATATCATGTTGCAGCTCCTCTATTTGCTGGGATCTGTATAATGGGATTGCACTTTGATTTACTTCTGCTAGTATCTACTGACTTTGTCTTCGAAACTCTTCTCTAATATCTTCTTACTAATTTTACTTCACGCTTGCCTTCTCCATATAGTTTCTTTATAAGGTAATATTTTTCTATGAATTTCTTCACTTATTTCTTTGATATCCAAAACTTTATTTTACTTGCTTAATATAAACTCTCTGCTCCCTTTCACATCTATGAGATGGATGAAAAAATTCTACTTCTGATTAGACATACCTGTTGTAGAATGTTCTTTTTGCTTTTGAACTCACTCTAAGAAATCAGGATTCTTGCATGTGAAATCAAGAGATTCATACATCATTTTCTGTCATAAATCAGAGCACTTGCTAATGTAATTGTGTTTCTTAAACATAAAACATTGTTTGTTTGTTTCTTTGTTGCAGTCGTGGGGGCTGAACTCTGGGCCTGGGCACTGTCCCTCGCTGTCCCTTCAGCTCAAGGCTAACGCTCTACCACTTGAGCCACAACATCACTTCCAGCTTTTTTCTGCTTATGTGGTGCTGAGGAATCGAACCCAGGGCCTCATGCATGCAAGGCAAGCGCTCTACCCCTGAGCCAACTTCCCAGCCCCTGTAACATTCTTTTTAATAGCTACGAAGCATGTTATTTTTAAATTGAGATTTTTAAATTTTAATTTTATTGTAAAGGTGATATACAGAGGGGTTACTGTTGCATACGTAAAGGAATGAGGCTATTTCTTGTGGAACATTGTTACCCCTTCCTCGATTTTCCACGTAGTGTCTTGTGGGTATCACTGTTGCATTGGTTCACCCTTTGTCCTTTTTCTCACCATTTTGTTGTTACCCTTCACTTCTCCAAATCAGATAAATGAATATACAAGACACAGGGTACCAAAATCAAAAATAATGACAACAGGAGATAAACCAAAGGGGGGAGTAAAAAGAAATAACTTCACATAGTACAGTACATTCAAAACACCAACAAGGGAAAACCTTGTTTGCATATCTTAGAATTCATTTTAGCTAGCCCCATTTTATATGGTCATATGTACACAGATATTGAGCTCAAGGTGATATGCAGAGGGATTACAGTTCCATACATAAGGTAATGAGTACATTTCTAGTACATTTCTATGTATAGTTTTGTGAGTATCGCTGTTGCATTGGTTCACCTTTTGTCTTTGTCTCGTCATTCTTAAAGTGAAGTAATATAACCCAAATTTTTCTGTGTGCTAAAGCAACTTAACAAGAAACATTAAAATAAATCATATTTTACATTAGTCAACTATGCACAGACCTTTACCTTTGTAGGCACTTTTTAAAATAGCTAGCCAATAATGTTTACTATAGCCAAGGATAAAATTTTCACCATTCATTTTGATAGTAAGCAAAGAAATACAAATAAATCTAAATCTTAATTTTAGGCCCAGTTTACTAACAAAATGGAAATGAGAAATCAGTCAAATGCATTTAGGAATGACGTAATCATCACAAAATCGCCATTAGAAAGAGACCATTCCTGAAGTGAACCTAGGTTAAAAGGAAGATTCTACTCTTGATTTCTGACCTCAGAAACTTTAACCAATCTTAAGATGGTAATAGTACCTGAAATAGGACAAAATATATTTACTACAATGAATACAATGATCCCCGTAAAATTGTGAAAAAATGGTAATAATGATTTCACAGGCATTGGGAAAATATTTGCCAATATAACCAGATGTAAGTTTCCTGAAGGTCATTTTACACTCATTCAGTAGTTCTCTAGCAACAGAGCATCTGCTCACATGCCCTAAAATGCAATGATTTGCTGATTATTTTATCTAGTATACATCTCTAATTCTGTTTAAAAAAATAAATAAAATAACATCAACACTGTTGGATTCCTTCTGCACATAAATCCATGACTCTACTAGCTCCTATACAAAATGCAACAGGGTTATTATCCTTCACAGGTTTACATTTAAGTTGCAATATCTATAGGAATGTGAACAAATGATTTCCTTTGACTCACTTTCCCCACAACTTGTGTATAATTGTTAGTCTCATAATGAAATGGTAACATTTTTCAATAAGTTGTTTAAAAAATATATCAATAACGGTTCCTCAGAAACTGTGTGTTTTCTATCTTAAAACTTTAGAAACTCATTTAATAGTATTTTCTTTATTTTTTGTGTATACTTCGTCTTTTTGTATAAGAATACCAAATATTGTAACTAAGTTGGCAATGTGATATTCAGAAATATTTACCAAAAAGGTTGATGTCATCTTGGAAAAGAATATCTAGGAGTTCTGAGATTGACTCCATCTGCTTGAGAAGCATTGGAATGATTGGAAAATTTGTAAAGATGCTGTACAGAGGGGTTACACTTACATCAGCAATGAGTACAATGAGCAATGAGTCAAGCATTGTTAACACCCTGCTTTGTTTTTCTCCTACTATCCCTTCCTCATTACATTAAAATAAAATTTTAAAAAGATTGAAAAATTTGAAGTGGACATAAATACGGGTATTATTAACAAAATAAAACCAACAAGAGAGTCAGAATTCAAGATTCTCCAGCGTAATTACATGTCTGATCTCCAGAAAAAGAAAATGTAGCAAGGATAATATACTTAGCCCTACTCTCTTCTTGAGTCTAAAATATAAAGTTCCAGAATTAAGCATAAAAGAATCTAGGTTAAGGGGAAAAAAAGACTCAACGAAAGTGTTTTGATCACATATAAGCTCCCCCTAAGTGAGCACTCTGGTGGGTAAAAGGCAACTGAGAGCGAGAGGTACACCTCCCCTGGGGCATGACATCTTATTAGTTTCACTCTGAACACCAACCTTTAAAAGTGCCATCAAAAAAATAAACGGTGGCTTTGATAGTGGGAAGAGGATTTGAACAAAAAGAGAACATTATAATATTTAATGTAAGTGAGTGCTATTGCAAATACCAACCGAAAAGAACAATCATTGGTATCTTTCTTTTTTTCTTTTTCTTTTTTTTAAATTTAATTTAATTTTATTTGTGAACATACTGTACAGAGGAGTTACAATTACATGGGCAGGATAATGCGTACATTTATTACCAAGCATTGCAGCCTCCCCCTTTGTTTACCCTTCACATCCCTTCCCAGCCTCCCCCCTCCCCCCCAATCCCAATCCTTCTCCTTCCCCCCCTTCCCCCCACCCCCCACACCGACGTTGTAAAGCTCGTTTTGGTCGTTTTGGACATGACAACTTATACTTCTCATTGTTGCAACAGATCCACCTGTATCCTTAAACAACTGGTTTTTCCCCATCTCCTCCACAAGTTATACTGACATCAAATATAGTGAAAGCAGGGGTTATACTGTGGGGG
>NW_012270535.1:8925-10311 GCF_000151885.1 Dipodomys ordii
GGCAGGAGAGACCGTGAGACTCCTATCTCCAATAAACCACCAGAAAACCGGAAGTGGCGTTGTAGCTCAAGTGGTAGAGTGCTCGCCTTGAGCTGAAGAGCTGAGGAACAGCGCCCAGGCCCAGAGTTCAAGCTCTATGACCGACAAAAAAAAAAGATAAATAAATAAAAAATAAAAAATAATTAGCTACCAGCACACAGCTGATGTTTAATGTTTAAAGAAAATAATGAAAGGGCTGGGAAGGTGGCTCAATGGTAAAGCACCTGCCTTGCATACATGAGGCCCTGGGTTCAATTCCCCAGCACCACATAAGCAAAAGAAAAGTCAGAAGTGGCGCTGTGGCTCAAGTGGTAGAGCGCTAGCCTTGAGCTGAAGAGTGGAGGGACAGTGCCCAAGCCCAGAGTTCAGGCCCCACGATTGGACCCCCCAAAAAAACAAACAAAAACAAAAAACCTCAAAAAATAAAAACAATTTCTCTAAAAAGAAAATAATGAAAGACAATGGTGGATTTCACAAATCATCCCTTGCTTTAAAGGAGTATCTCACTTCATTCTAGCTGGTATCAACAGCTACAATCCTGCAGGCTTGATAAAATATACAGTTTGGAGAACCTGTAGGAGTCAAACACAGACTTGCAGCTTTGAGTTTACATTCCACTGACATTTTTTTTATTTCCATAGAAAGTTAGAGCATTTACAAAATAAATTTGGTAAAGTTCACTAAAAATAATAGCTCAATGTGTTGTTAGAACATTAATGTTATGACTGATACTAGCTTTAAGGAAAAAAAAGATTATGGCCAGTTTCTTAGAAATATCATTTTTCACAAGAAAGAAAAATATGTAGCAATTGTTTTTTGACTGACTTGAGTCAGCTGACAACCTACGTTCTTTTTCTACTTCTGTCTTCTCAGGAAAACCCTATTATTGCCTCTCCTACATGAATGTGTACATTCTTCACATCTAGCCATCGGAAAAAAAAAGAGTAATAACATAGATTGCATGCTCATTTTACCAAGTACTAGTTTTTCCTGATAGAATAGCTAAAGAATAGCTGATAATTAACTGTCTTAAAATGTAACACTTGAGAATGTTTGGGAGAAAAATAATTTAGGCTTTACAAAAAAATAATTTTCCCACTATGTCTTCTTTTCTTGTTAGTGGACAGGAGGAATTTTTATATTTTCCAAAGCAATAAGCCTTCAGTCTAAATAGCAAAGGTTAGACAGAGGCTTGTGAACCTTTCTATTTGTTTTGGTCAAATCTACTCACATAAAAGAAAAAAAATGCCACATGAAAAATAACTGCAGTAAAGAGAAAATGCTTTGTTGAGCATAGTAGAAATGTTTTTAAATATATAATTATTATAAAAGTATCTTGTCTTCACT
>NW_012270536.1:0-790 GCF_000151885.1 Dipodomys ordii
GGGGGGGGGTCTCTTGAACTTTCCTGCCTAGATTGGCCTCAAATTATGGTCGTCAGCTATAATAGGCTGATCTCAGCCTCCTAAGTGGCTAGGATTATAGGTGTGAACCATTGGTGCCTGGCTTCTTTTTTCTTCTTAATGCTTCTTCAATACAGCTTTGATGATGATCCTTTATTAAACATCTTTCAAGTTGTTTTGGGATTTATTACTTTGCTTTCTAGCCCCCTCCTCTAAAAAAAAAAAGGAAACCTAAGAACAAATTAGTGAGAGAGCAAAGTTGAATCATGTTCATATCATTCTTCTAGAGGTAAGAAGACTAAGAGAGTACTGGAGGGCTGGGAAGGTGGCTCAGTGGTAGAGTGCTTGCCTTGCATGCCTAAGGTCCTGGGTTCGATTCCTCAGCACCACATAAGCAAAAAAGAAAAAAGCCGGAAGTGGTGCGGTGGCTCAAGTGGTAGAGCGCTAGCCTTGAGCTGAAGAGCTGAGGGACAGCGCTCAGGCCCAGAGTTCAGGCCCCACGACCGGACCCAAAAAAAATAAATAAATGTTAGATAGATACATAGATGCACAAGTAAATAGACAGATAGAAGAGATAAATAAGTGATAGATAAAAGATAGTTAGGATAGATAGACATAGATAAATGATAGGTAGGTTGGTAGGCAGGCTGGTAGATTGATACACAGATAGATGGCTGGATAGATAGATAGTAGATAGAATAGATAGACTCACAGACAGACAGACAGACAGACAGACAGACAGACAGACAGATAGATAGATAGATAGGTGGGT
>NW_012270537.1:0-1200 GCF_000151885.1 Dipodomys ordii
GCTCTGAGGAAGGGTGTGTGTGTGTGTGTGTGTGTGTGTGTCAAGAGCTCATACCATAGAGCTAGGACAGCTCTGAGGAAGGGTGTGTGTGTGTGTGTGTGTGTGTGTGTGTGTGTGTACAGAGGCCTGGACTTAACACACACTCTACCAGGACACCCCAAAAGGAGCTGTGTGTGTGTGTGTGTGTGTACAGAGGCCTGGACTTAACACACACTCTATCAGGACACCCCAAAAGGAGCTCTGTGGATCCAGGGACTGCAACATGTACTCTCAGAGTTTATCCCTATAGAATCTCAGGCCTCATTCTCCGACTCAGCAGCCCAGGCTTTTACCAACCAGCCCCAATCCACCTTCCCTACTTTCTTTTCTCCCTTTACACAAGCCCAACAACTATCTGACTGGAGAGACTACAAAGGAAACAGGAAGAAAAAAAAATGCCTTTCCAAGTGAAATCCTGCATATTCCAAGTTTCTTTTTTGTTGTTGTTGGTGGTGTTGGTGGTGGTCATGGGGCTTGAACACTGGGCCTGGGCACTGTCCCTCAGCTCTTCAGCTTAAGGCTAGCACTCTGCTACTTGAGCCACAACACCACTTCCAGTTTTCTGGTAGTTAATTGGAGAGTCTCATGGACGTTCTTGCTTGAGCTGGCTTTGAACCTCAATCCTCAGCTCTCAGCCTCCTTAGTAGCTAGGATTATAGTTGTGAGCCACTGGCACCTGGATCCAAGTCACTTCTATTTCTTTCTTTTTTGTTTTTTTGGTTGGTCATGGGGCTTGAACTCTAGGCTTGGTGCTATTCCTCAGCTCTTCAGCTCAAGGCGAGCACTCTATCACTTGAGCCACAGTGCCACTTCTGGTTTTCTAGTGGTTTTATTGGAGATAAGAGTCTCACGGATTTTCCTTGCCCAAGCTGGCTTTGAACCGTGATCCTAAGATCTCAGCCTCCTTAGTAGCTAGGATTACAGGCGTGAGCCACTGGCGTGTGGCCCAAGTCACTTCTAAAAGGCAATTTGTGGCTCAACACGGGCAATTCACTCAACACGGGAGACTATCAAATCTCTCCTCAAACATTTGTCTCTAACCTGTCACAACTTAAGAATTCATTTTCTCTGGTTGGGAAGGTGGCTCAGTGGTAGAGCACTTGCCTTGCATGCATGAAGCCCTGGGTTCGATTCCTCAGCACCACATAAGCAGAAAAAAAA
>NW_012270537.1:7155-8037 GCF_000151885.1 Dipodomys ordii
TGTGGTGCTGAGGAATCGAACCCAGGGCCTCGAGCATGCAAGGCAAGTGCTCTACCACTGAGCCACCTTCCCAGCCCCTATACGAGTAATCTTATATATTTCCTAAAACAAGATTGGACATACATGAGTGAATGAGTGAGTGAAAAGACCTTGATATGAAAACCGCAGCATTTTGAGCAGGTGGCTCACGCCTGTAATCCCACCTACTTGGGGCAAGTCAGAGGGATGGTAGCTCAAGGCCAGCCTGGGAAGAAAGCAAGGTCCCTAACTCAACCCAGACACCCAGCATGGTGGCAAGCGCCAGTGAGCCCAGCCACCTGGGAGTCTATAGGGCAGGAAGACTGTGATCTGAGGCTGGCCCTGGGCAAAACAAAACAAACAAGGAAGCAAAATGACGGGTAAGCCAAGCTCTGAGAAACAAGCTGGGCATGTTCTCGCTCATCTGCAGAAGCGACATCTAAAATATACTGGGACACGATAAATTATACGGGACTTTAGGCATTCACACACAGGGAGACCAAAGGAAGTTATTCTTAGGAGAGGAACACAAAGGTGCCATGCCTATATGCATCTGATTATGCAAGTAATATTTATTGAAGTGAACTCTAGGAAAGAGAAGCAAGAGGTTTTTTTTTTTTTTAGTTGTTGTTTCTGTTTTTTCTTGTCTCGCTTATATGTTTATCTATCTTTGGGAGGGTAAGGCGGGCGGGGGGGGGGGACAGAAATGGAGGGACAAAGGGTGACCAGTGCAGAAGCGGTACTCCCTAGACACTATGTGGAAAATGAAGGTACAACTTGTGGGTGGGGATGGGAGCCAAAAACTATGAGAAAGGGAGGGAAGGGATAACGTTGTCCAAAAAGAAGTGCATTCTTTACCTATCT
>NW_012270538.1:0-358 GCF_000151885.1 Dipodomys ordii
AACCAAAGCAGCATTAAAGTGTGTTTGTAGATCTCAAACTACAGCAGGCAAGGAAAGCACTCTCCTTTTTGGTACCCATCCATAATTAATTTTGCCTCATTCTTTCACTTACTTATCCATTCATTCACTCAACAAAACTTCTTGCTGCAAATCTCTGCCTCCATGGATGCTGGTAGATTGGCAGCATCCATCTTGGATACTCTGTGATGTCACACATCTTGGTTGTGTGGTTCAATAGCATTGGGTTTTTCTGTGGTTTTCTTTTTACTTTTTAAGAGTCAAAAACAAGTATGTCAATGGCTCACACCTGTAGTCCTACATGCTCAGAAGGCTGATCTCTAAGGATCATGGTTCCAAG
>NW_012270538.1:5233-6348 GCF_000151885.1 Dipodomys ordii
AGAAAGAAAAAGAAAAGAGCTTAGCAGGCAGTGTTGTAGAAAATCTACCCCCTGAAAAACTTTGGTATC
Organism: Dipodomys ordii; assembly: GCF_000151885.1. Lineage (NCBI taxonomy): Eukaryota > Metazoa > Chordata > Mammalia > Rodentia > Heteromyidae > Dipodomys > Dipodomys ordii. The sequence goes on from NW_012270538.1 coordinate 5,303, forward strand.
CATAGGTAAGAGCAAGCATGACTTGCACCTGATACCAGTTTGCAAGTAGAGACCCACCAGAGAGCAGAACAGGATGAGGGGTGGGAGGAAACGGCAGTGGGACTGATCCACAGCCCCAGGAAAGACAAGACAAGGAGTGCAGAAATTCCCAGCACTAACTAGGAATGGAGGAATTTGTTGTCAAACAGCAATGTCATCAGATTGTTTCCTCTGTACTATCCCTCGGTACCCACATACCCTGCTGTTCCATTCAAGGGATCAAGAAGCCTACAGATAGGAAGGTGTCTTTTTTCCTCAGAGACTATGGAAATTACATCCTTACTTGCTTTTTTAATTCATTCCCTGAATCTGTCTTTAAGAAGAAACAGCCCATTTTCTAGGTAGCTAGGAGATGGCTGCTCCCTTAACGAAGTACTCCAGAGACCTGGAGCTCATACACACATGTGAACAGACACACATGCATACATACATGTGCACCTGCATGCACAAGTGCCAACATATGTATACTCATGCATAAAAACATGTCCATTGGTATATGCATAAGCACACACACTCACACACACACACACACACACACACACACATAGGATCATGGGACTGAAAGGTGTAAATTTATTTCAAGCGTGAATTTATTTCAAGTATCTTGTCTAGTCTGTATTTGGGACTTTGTATCTGTTACATAAAGAAGGTCCTCAAAACTGTGTATGGTTCATACGTCACCAAACCTGGCTTCCCTCGGGGTGAAAAAGCTGTTGTTTGGAAGGCTTTCCTTAGTCCTGTTCTATGTTAAAAGCACTTACTAGAAATGTGTCAACAGGAGAGGAAGAGAGCTGGAGTTTACGGAGATGCTTCTCCTACTTGGTGCTGAGAGGAGGGCTCACTAGTGTCTACACCTGAAAAGGGCTAAATGAGGCTGGGAATTGTGCCCCCAGTAGCTCCTAAGGTGATTACAGGAATGGGGGTGAACCAGTAGCGCCTGCCTGTAATCCTAGCTACTCAGGAGGCTCAGACCTGAGGAGCACAGTTTGAAGTAAGCCTAGACAGCA
>NW_012270539.1:0-3257 GCF_000151885.1 Dipodomys ordii
CCATTTGTTAGGAAATGGAAAGACTTGGAAAAAATTATATTAAGTGAAGTAAGCTAGGCCCAAAGAAACATAGGTCCCATGGTTTCCTTTATTTGCAATAACTAGTACATGTCTGTGACAAGCAGAAAAGGTCAGATAAGTTGATGTTAGGTGAAATGAACCCCAAGATAAGGACTCAAATGTTTCTTCTTTCTTGCAATTGTTTCTAACATATTTATTTTTGGGGAGTGGGGGGCGTCCAGTCGTGGGGCCTGAACTCTGGGCCTGGGTGCTGTCCCTCAGCTCTTCAGCTCAAGGCTAGCACTCTACCACTTGAACCACAGCACCACTTCCGGCTTTTTTCTTTTTGCTTATGTGGTGCTGAGGAATAGAACCCAGGGCCTCAGGCAAGCAAGGCAAGCACTCTACCACTGAGCCACCTTCCCAGCCCCTCTAACATATTGATAAGATGATTTCTTTGTTGCTTTGTATGTCCCTCCCCCACAGTATAACCCCTGCTTTCACTGTATTTAAACAAATCGTTTAAATAGGGATACAGGTGGACCCATTACAATGATGAGAGGTACAAGACGTTATGTCGAAAAAACGAACTTTACAACTTTGGCCGAAGGGGGGGAGGGAGGAACAGGTGGAGGGATGGGAAGGGATGGGAAGGGGAAACAAAGGAGGAGGCAACAATGCTTGATAAGAAATGACTCATCACCTTGCCCCATGTAATTGTAACCCCTCTGTACAGTATTTTCACAATTAAAAAAAAAAGAAAACTGAGCCAAGAGTTTCCTGGAGGTGACCCTGACTTCTGTGACCTGAAGGGAGCCCCCTGTAAGACAAAAGACCACTCGCTAGAGGACGTTCTGACAGACTTAGAGGACTTAAGGACAACCGTGTTTTAAGAGACCTGATAAACTCCTTCATAGAAAAGGAAAGCCATTTTCTTATTGTTGTTGTACTGGAAATCAAACGCAGGGCCTCACAAATGCTAGACCAGGGCTCTACCAGTGAGCTAACTCCCCACCCCAGAGGAAATCAAGTGGCCAATAGAAAGCTTTATTAACCAACAAGACAATGCAATGGAAACCACAAGGAGACAGTACCACAGACCCACCAGAATGGCGAACAGGTTTGACAACACCAAGTGTGAACAAGAGCTCAAATTCAGGAAACCACTCTGGAAATCCAGCAGTTCTCTGCCAAAGCTAAGCATCCCTTTACCCGAAGATGCAGAAATGCAACTTCCTACAGAAATATGTGCACTAAGACACATTTAAACAAAGCTTCTTCACAGCTTTAGAATGGAAGGCTGAACCTGAAAACAACCCAGACACCATCACCACCAAATGTGTTGTATTCACACCTTGAAATACTACACCACAGTGAAAAAGAATCAACTACAATTGAAACAACAGTGTGAATGCATTACATACACACGCACACACATACACACACACACACACAATGTGGAGAGACAGAGTCAACAGAGTTCCAGCACAACTCAATGTAGGTTCTCAAACTCAGGGAAACATGTATGTGGACACCAGTCAGAAGAATACCAGACAAAAGGGAAAGACCTGGAAATGTCAGGAAGGACCCTTTCTAGGTGGAAGCCATATTCTGTACTGGGACATGGCTTCTTGGGTATATTCAACTGATGAATTCTTAAGATTCAAGTGTTTGGTCAAATATAAAGTTTATCTCAATCCAGAAGTGTCTTTTTTAACACAGTTGGATTCAGAGGGGTCTCAGATGAGGCCCAGGAATTTGAATTTTTTAATTACAACTTCCCCAATATGATAGAACAGGTGGTCAGAGCCACAGTTTGGGAAACACAGCCCTAACCTAATGTCAAGCAATAGCCAAGATGGTACGCTAGTGCTAGCCATGTTTGAGCCTGACCCATGGGGAGACAAGAAGATTTACACGGCTTTCTAATTCATAAATAGCAGAATAAGCATGGAGATGGTGACTGAGCTTCATTTGTTAAAAATAATAATAATAATAAAGACACCAATAAAGCCAGAGCACTGAATTTAGAGTCTCTGAGCCTAGCTTCTACACATCCTCCATCCAGACTTCTCTCTGTCTCCAGCTGGCATCTATTTGTCTGTCTGCCTATAGTGGGGAGGGTGTGAGAAGTCCCCAAGTTAGCCTTTATAAAGCTCTCTGCTGTAGATGAATCCCAAAGTATCACCCAGCCTCACCCCGCCCCCCCGCCCGGGGGCCATTCCAGCCTAGAGATCACACAGCATCCCTGCTGGCCTTGAGCAAGGGCGAAGGCAGGGCTGGGCTATGGGAGAGCCAGGGCTGGCTGCCTGGGAACGTGGCCCAGTGGCCCATACCACATCCTCGGCCTGCTGCAGCTCTGTGGACAGTCAAGCCAGGCACAGAAGGGAGAGGGAGAGGAGCCTAGGGACCCAGAGCCACACCGTTGGGCTGGTCCTGACTTGTCCTGCAATTTAAACCTCTTATTTTTATAATAGCTGCACCTAAGCACAGTAAAGTCTAGAATAGGGTCTGGTAGAGCCTGGCAATTGTTCGTTTGTCTTCCCCCTGCCTCTCTAGCCTTTGGAAGCCTGCCATCGCTCCTTTTGAGTGTGGCAAATCCCTGCGGAGACCCCCCCTGGTCCTGATCAAGCTCACCTTGACAATGAGCTCTGTGTCTGGAAGGAGCCGCAGCAATTGGAGAACCACTGGGTGACTCCGCCAGCTCCCCGCTCCAACACTCTCCAACTCAAATCTGTGTTTTCTTGCCATTTCCTGAATCCCAGAGCTCTCTCTTTAAGAGGAACAAAGACTTCAACAACCTTTCTTTCTTTTCTTCTCTTCTTTCCTTTTCTTTTTGCCTTTTTTCATTCCGCCTTCCCTTTTCCCCTTCATCTTTTTCCCTTTCTTTCTGCCCCTCTTTCCCCCTCTCCCTTCTTTCTTTCCTTCCTTCCTCCCTCTCTTCCTTCCTTCCTTCCTTCCTTTCTCCCTCTCTTCCTTCCTTTCTTCCTTCCTTTCTTCCTTCCTTCCTCCCTCCCTTCCTCCCTCTCTTCCTTCCTCCCTCTCTTCTTTCTTTCCTTCCTTCCTTTCTTTCTTCCTTTGCTTTGGTCATACAGAAAAATCACTATGTAGCTTTGAACTCACAACCCTCCAGCCTCTGCCTTTTGTCATTTTTTGGGGGGGGGTCCTTTGTGGAGGCCTGAACTCTGGGCCTGGGTGCTGTCCCTCAGCTCTTCAGCTCAAGGCTAGCGCTCTACCACTTGAGCCGCAGCGCCACT
>NW_012270540.1:0-1687 GCF_000151885.1 Dipodomys ordii
GGGGGGGGGTGAATCAGGGATTCGCCATACTTCAAGACAATAGCTTCTTGGGCTTTGCGGTTAGCTTTCTGAGGGAAGGAGGCTAAAAGAGCCGCCTGCTTTTTGTCGGATGCATATTCTCCAGAGACCCCGGTGGCAGGGTGAGATGGGAGGAGAACGCCACCCTAGACACCTGCTGGGGTGGGGCCAGCCAGTCCGAGAAGCGAGTAGAGAACAAACACGCGGGGTTTGAATCCTGTCCCTGATCACCTAGCTTGACCTGCAGCAAGTTAACTTGAGCACCGTTTCTTAGATGCGCAAACTTGGCAACACCAGTGCCTACCTCTCAGGGTATTTGCTCACACAATAGGCATGCGGCAGGGTTGCCATGTGGCCCACCCCCCTCTTTACGGGACAGAATTGGCCAGAATCGGTGAGCTCCGGGTGGAGACGAAAGGAAGGGCTCCTGGCTGCCTCCTCCCCCCAGGGGGGTGGGAACTAGGTGGGGCGGGGGTAGGCTGCAGGAGGAGGAGCTCGCTCTACGCGGCCCTCCCCGTCCAGTGTGGCCTGGGCGCAGAGGAAACCCGGTCCTAGTCGCCCTCACCTGAGCAGCTGGTCCAGCCATGGCTCTGCGACCCTCTCTCCGGACTCTCCGCGAGCTGCTGCTGCTGCAGCTGCTGCTGCTTAGTGGAGCGGTGTGCGGGGCGAGGGCTGAGGGCGGAACCGAGAGTCCGGTGCGGACCGTCCAAGTGGAGACCCTGGTGAGGACACCACCGGCCCCAACTCCCGCGTGCGGGGCGGGGACTCGCGGGGGCCCTGGTGTGGGGAGGAGAGAGAGGCGCGGGCTCTGAGCTGGGGAGGTGGTGCTGGGTCCAGGGACGGGCAAGAACGGGATCTTCGGAGGAGCATCCGTGATCCCTGCAGTCCGATCGCAGGTGAAGCCCCCCGAACCGTGTGCGGAACCCGCGGCTTTTGGAGACACGCTCCACATTCACTACACGGTGAGAGGCCTGGGGGCGGGGCCTGGGAAGGGGCGGGACCCCGCTGAAACACGTCAGCCCTGGCTTGGACACGTGGCAGTCAGCTGGGGGGGGGGACTGGGGTCTGCGGGTCCGCCCGCACGTGGCGGGGGGATGGGCGCCTGTTTCCCCTCCTTGCTTTTCTGCCAGTTCCTCCCTGACACCGAGAAATGAAGGGTGGAGAGATCTCCTCTAGATGTGTCAGCTCTCTGGGGCTTCCTGTTCCTTTCCGCCCTGGTGGGGGAACGCCTGGCTTGAAGCTGGGGGGTGGGTATTGCCGCCACCCAGCGGTCCGGGGTCCTGGTTTATGTTGTCGCCTGCCGGGACGGGCCTTGGTGGTCCGGGTTAGCTCTTGATGCTGTCTCCCCTCAGGGCAGCTTGGTAGATGGACGCATTATTGACACCTCTCTGTCCAGGGACCCTCTGATTATAGAACTTGGCCAAAAGCAGGTGATTCCAGGTATGTGGCCTGTCTGTGCCCCATTCTACCTCATCCTAACCTAAATCCATTCTTAGACTCGACAACCTCTAAACTGTCCCAGAGTTTGTTCCTCCCCCCCCCCGCAATGAGCAAGACAGTAGGGATCTTCAAGACAGTAGGGATCTCCAGTGATCTCAAGTTCAAACTCCTCTTCTGCTATTCCTCTTGCCCTGTGCCCCACTGGAAAGCCAGGGATATGAGAGGTGGG
>NW_012270540.1:2607-4554 GCF_000151885.1 Dipodomys ordii
TGGCACTGTGGCTCAAGAGTGCTAGCTAGCCTTGAGCAAAAGAAGCTCAGAGAAGCTGGGCCCTGGTGGCTCACACCTGAGGCTGAGATTTGAGGATCATGGTTCAAAGCCAGCCCAAGCAGGAAAGTCCCTGAGACTCTTGTCTCCAATTAACACCAGACAACTGGAAGTGTTGCTCTGGCTCAAGTGGAAGAGCACTAGCCTTGAGCTGAAGAGCTGAGGGACAGGGCCCAGGCCCAGAGTTCAAGCCCTAGCACTGGCAAAAAAAAAAAAAAAAAAAGAAAAAGAAAGGAGCCTCACTCTGGAGTTTGAGAAGGTCCAGATTAAGTTTTAAGGAACAGAAGTAGCTGGGGCTTCCTTTGCTCAGATCACAGAGATTACAAGCCTCCTTTTGGGAAACTGAGAGCAGAAGGACCAGGCCAGTCCAGGTAGAAAAATGTTCTCAAGACCCTATCTCAAAAATAATCAGCAATATGCCAGGCAATGGTGGCTCAGGCCTGTAATCCTGGCTGCTAAAGAAGCTGAGATTTGAGGATCATGGTTGAAAGCCAGCCCAGGCAGGAAAGGCTGTGGGACTCTTACCTCCAGTTAACTATTAGAAAACCAGAAGTGGTGCTATATCTCAAAGTGGTAGAGCACTAGCCTTGAGCAGAAGAGCTCAAGGACAGTGCCTAGGCCCCAAGTTGAAGCCCCATACTTGACAAGATAAAACAAAACAAAATCCAGACACCAGTGGCTCACACCTGTAATCCTAGCTGCTCAGGAGGCTGAGATCTAAGGATCCTGGTTCAAAGCCAGCCTAGGGCAGGGAAGTCTGTGTCACGATTAATTGGAGATAAGAGTGACACAGACTTCCCTCTTATCTCCAATTAATCACCAAAAAGCTCAAAGTAGAGCAAGTGGCAGAATGCTAGCCTGGAGCAAAAAAGCTGTAGAACAGCACCTACACCCTGAATTCAAGCCCCAGGAGCTGCAAAAACAAAACAAAACAAAACAAAAAACAGCAAAAAACAGGGATGTATGGCTCAAGAGGTAAGAGTACCAGCCCTTAGTTCAAACCCCAGTAGTAACAAAAGCAAACAACAAAACAAATAGCCAGAGGTTGGAGGTGTTACTCAGTTGTTAACACACTAGCTAATGAGGGAAAGTGTCAAGTACCAACTTCCAGTCCTGGTCTCAGACCTACAGAAACCTCAAAAACAACAACAAAAACAAGTAGCTTTACAGACATAACCTGTTAAGGTCACCTGATTTTTTTTTGGGGGGGTCCGGTCCTGGGGCCTGAACTCTGGGCTTGAGCACTGTCCCTAAGCTCTTCAGCTCAAGGCTAGTGCTCTACCACTTGAGCCACAGCGCCACTTCCGGCTTTTCTTTTTGCTTATGTGGTGCTGAGGAATCGAACCCAGGGCCTCGAGCATGCAAGGCAAGCGCTCTACCACGGAGCCACCTTCCCAGCCCAAGGTCACCTGATTTGATATCAGGCAGCTAGTGACTTTTGGGAGCTATGCATTTGAGCCACATGAGTCTGCTATCCTATGCTACCTCTTTGAGGACACTCAAAATAAACAAAAAGCAACTTTTAGAATCCTTAATGCTTCTTTGATGGTATCTATTCTTGAGGGGCTGAGATAGATTTGTGTTGCTTTTGGCTATAACACATTTGTTTTTGTTTTGTAAGGCTGGGGATCAAACCCAGGCCCTTGCATAAATAAGGCAAGTACTCTACCATGAACTACACTCCGCACACCACATGTTCTGATAATTAAAATGTGTTTTACTCTACGAATCATTGAGAGCATACATAATTCTTATCCTAGTTCTAGCTTAGAGGGAGGCCTGGAAAGAGGGTTGCAGATTAAGAAACTTCCAGCAAGGCTCTTTTATCCCCCCATTCTTGGTACTGCTTGCTTGCTTCCATGTGCCGTTCTCCCTTCACTTCTGTTCCAT
>NW_012270541.1:0-2373 GCF_000151885.1 Dipodomys ordii
ATATCGTGTGTGTGTGTGTGTGTGTGTGTGTGTGTGTGTGTGTGTGTGTGAGAGAGAGAGAGAGAGAGAGAGAGAGAAAGATTTATTACTAAACTTATCTATCATCTTGAGTTGAAGCACACTTGCATTTAACTAACAGAGTAGTCTCATACAGAGACAAGTTGGCAACATTTCAGAAGCAATTTCCTCTGTAAAAAGGGATGGTAGGGGAAAAACAAAAGGGATAGCAATGCTCGATAGCAATTATACTCATGTAACTGCAACCCCTCTGTACAGTATCTTTACAATAAAAAAGCCCCTCAAAAAGTAATATTCAAATGCACAAAACTCATTTCAGGCATTGTACCCTGAAGGTAGATTTTATATTTTGTCCTCACAGAAAATGCATTGCATGGAGAAAGAGTAGCTATAATCCTAAAGTAAACATTGCAAGGAGATGCCTGGAGAAACTGTCTCAGATCCAGAGTTACAGTCTAGCAGTGTGGCCAAGTGGTCTTTTGATTGTGATGCCTATATACCCCATCACAATCATCTCTATCTCAGTTAAATTGTGTTCCATAACCACAGGAGTAAAGGAGGTTTGTTCCTGTAGGGAGTACACATGTTCAAGAAGCTTAAATATGGAGTGCTTTGAAAATGCTCTCTTTTGTTCTATACCCCATCAGCAAACAGGAAGATTTATTTTTCAGCTCTATAAAAATGACTGGGATTTATTTTTGACAGGGACACTTTTGATATTTAAAGGGTTTAAAAACATAAATGCTCAGAAAGAGGGGTGACAACAGAAATTCCTTGTAATAAGTCATCATAAAACCAGAAGAAAATATGACAAGTATACTTTTAAAAGTGCCAAAATGGTTCATGTAGATGGGACCTGGCGGCCTATTAATCTTATTTACTTAGTGATTCATCAAAAAGCAAATACCTCTGTAGTGATTACTAAGGAAACAACCCAAACATTCCTAAAAGGATAATTTTGAGAATCTAATCACAAACTTGTTTTTAGGAGGCTATAAATTACCCCAGATTTTCTTTGTCTAGTGCTATTTTTCACATTGATTTTAGGATAGGATAGACTTAGGGTTGAGCTCCAATATATAATATATTGAGAAGCATTATACTTGAAGTGCAAGCTACATATATTTTATGGAGAAGTTGCATATAGCTAGGCATATTTGGAAATGCAAAAGTATTTGTCAATTAATCTTGAATGCATCACAATGAGAAAACGATTGCTTATGATAGACATAAATAAAAATGAAACAAAATTTTCAATTCCATATCTTTAATATTGAGCTTTTTACATACCAAGGTTAACAAGCTTAGCTTTCTGCAAAGAATCTAATATCAAAGGCACTAGTTAAATAGCAAGCAAATATTATCACATAACCACAATGCAGTAAGGTCATGTTTAATGAAAAAGTCAAAGCCAGGTCCAGAGATGTGTGAGCTAATGAACACAGTAAATCTTACCTTATGGTAGTCCTGGAACAAGGAAGTTGGCTGACAAGAGTGAGTGGCACAGATTGTTTCTCTCTCTGTGTCACTCACTCATTCAACTTGCTCATGCTGGCTATAAACCCTTGTTTGCCTTTCAGCAACCAATCACTGACCTAGCAAAGGTGATGTCAGAATGTGGATTCTCACCAGAAAACTCCCAAACTTCAACACTTTTTCAAAACACAGGCTCAGTTGAACAAACATCAGACGTGGTCTTAGTGCCAAGAAGTTTGCATTGTGGAATTTAATTGAAGGTTTAGATGAAGATGAATAGTTTCAGTTAGGAATATATATATAATAATATGCTGGACCTGAATTAAAATAAATAGCAAAAGATTAAACTATTTAGAAATTTCATAACGAGATGAAATAAAATACTAAGAGAAAATCTTTGTCTACAATAATATTTTAATAACTATTTTTATTTCTTGAAATTGCTTAGGTGACTCACAAAACTAGTGTCATTAAATCAGTCAGACTTACAAGATATATTTATTAAATCACAATACAGAGTGTAAGAGTTAAATTTTGTCTGGCACCATTAATTCACAACTGTAATAGTGGCTACTCAGAGAGTAAGACCTGGGGGATCACAGTTGAAAGCTAGCCAGGGCAAAAATGTCTGTGAGACACTATCTCCAATTAATCATAAAAATGCCTGACTAAAGGTATGGTTCAAGTTGTAGAGTGCCAGGTATGCAAGAAAGCTGAGCCTACCAAGGCAGATTTTATCTGATTTTATAAAATGAACTTCTTCAGGTTATCTATTTTTGTGGCTTTCTTTCTTTCTTTTTTTTCTCTTTCTTTCTTTCTTTCTTTCTTTCTTTCTTTCTTTCTTTCTTTCTTTCTTTCTTTCTTTCTTTCTTTCTTTCT
>NW_012270541.1:15758-18287 GCF_000151885.1 Dipodomys ordii
TTTTTTGACAGTCATGGGGCTTGAATTCTGGGCCTGGGATCTGTCCTTCAGCTCTTCAGCTCAAAGGTAATGCTCTACCACTTGAGCCACAGCACTATTTCCATGTCTTTTTTTTTGTACCCTGGCTTTATTTAGACACTAGGGTCAAATATTTCTAGTTTTAGGGTCTTTTCTTTTCTTTGAAATTTTCTATTTTGTTTCATTACTTTTCTCTATTCCCAAATAACTCTCCACATTGCTATCATTACTGCACATATGTAAAGAACTAACTAAATAGTTGGTGATGACTAAATGATTCCTCATTAGTATCTGAGCTTGTTGCCAAGGATAGGGTGTTTTCACCACACCAGTACATGAGATAGGGATGCAAATTCTGTCCTCTTTTTAAAGTTAAAATATCAGTTATTTAGATGACAAGTTTTAAATAACTAAAACAACATTTCTTAGAGACATTTTCAAAGTCAAAATGGTTACCTATACATTTATGTACTCTGAATATACAGGTAGCCACATTTGGAGGCACAGGATGAGATGACCTGTTTTCTCTTGGTGTTTAAGCACTATAATAAAGTTAAGTGAAATAAAAAGACATAGAATTAAGTGATAGAACTATCTCAGAAATAAAAGAGATCAGGTTAAGAAAGAAATTTTACAGATTGGAAAACACCAGTTTCTCTCTTTGTCAACTATATCACATCGAAATCCTTCTTTTCACCTGATGCCTGGCAAAGTCTCTTTTTAGAAGATTTTTATATTTGAAACATATATATTTTAATTTTAGATAGAAATATATGCATCCAGAAATAGTCATTCCTTGATAGGCATATAAAGTTTAATTTATAGATATAAAAGGCCAGATTTATTATCACTTAATATAGAAAAAATAGCAAGTACCATTACAGAGTGGCTGATTAGAGAGCCGTTAAAATATCAAAATATTTGATCAGCTTCTAAAAAGCTAGCTAACATTGAAAACACATGGGACTCCTTATTTTGCTTTCAAGCTGATGACCTGGCATTGGGAGATGAAATCTTCCCTGGGTCTTGTGGCTTTACTTCGAGGGTGGGGGTCAAGGGTTCTGCCTGCAATTTCAGGCTGATTCAAAACCAGAGCCAAGTCCTCCTTGTAATTATGTTTTCCTGTAATAGCTCAAAAGCTCTGTTCCACGTTCAAGTGCATACTTTATAAAGGTAAACTGTAGACATTTTGCTTCTGTTGGTGTTACTGTATCAAACAGTGAGAAGCCGCATGACTTGAGAGGTCAGAATTGGCCTCTGTGGTGGAAGCAGTGTTGACCACCATGAGAGAGAAGTTTCCAATGGTTTTAAAATTGGAAGTAAAGACTCTTCAAGGCTAGAGGGATAACTCACAAAATAATAGGATATTTGAGAGAACTCAAACCTAAGGGACTGCAGAGAAGGCTAGTAGAGATAATCACAAGGAAGCATTAGATCTTGGGGATCACTGTGTAGTCCATTGGCTTGTGGGAAAGTAATTACAAGTTCAATGCTAGCAACAACAAGGGTATGTTAAGAAGAAAGATGGAGGCAGAAAAGATGAACAGAATAAAGAAACTAAGCACATCACTAAACAAAGAAGGCAGTAAAGGTAACACAAAGAAGTCTTTGGTAGGTCTCTTGAAACAATTAAGGTATCCCTTATTCATTTTAAAATGCTTTTTCAAGTTTTTATTATTATCTTTAGTTGTACAAAGAAGTTGCCATTTAACAAAGAAACTTATGAATACAACTTATCTGGATCAATGTTCCCCCTTTCAACATTGTTACTCAATCTTCCTCTACCCACCCCTTCCTTCACTCTTCTTAATATTGTATGATATACATTGGATTCTTGTCTGATGTTCTCCCTCTTCAAACTATAAAGTAAGTATGATATTTTACAACTGGCCTTGTCAAAGACATTCATATCAATATATTATAAACAAAATTGAAAATAAGAGAACTGATTCTGGTATCTTCATGGCTGTTGTATTGCAAGTACATACGCTTAATGTTACTGTTAAACAAATCCAGCATTGATTACAACTTTTGGAGAATCAACAGCAGTGATTTCAACAATGACAAAGCCCAAAATTTTGTAAGGGTAGGCCAATTTCAATCTAAATTCAGAGGAATTTACCTTGTAGATTGATATCATGTAGATGTAAAGTATTAACAGGCCACATGTTTATTGTTACTGAACCTCAAAATGAGGAGAACTTGACAGCATGCTAATGTGGGTATGTGGAGATCAGATGAAATATATCTGTGAAAATTCTCTTTTCTGGCTTCAGGTCCTAACTATCCCAAGAAAACATGGCTCAAAGGAGCGCTGAGGTATTGATTATCAAGAAACATTCTTTTTTTTTTTTCACTTGGAAAGGGAGTTTTATTTTTAACAATGTTAAGTACAACATCCTACCCCAATTTTACCATGTAAGATTTTTTTTTTAATTTAATTTAATTTTATTTGTGAACATACTGTACAGAGGGGTTACAATTGCATGGGCAGGATAATGCGTACATTTC
>NW_012270542.1:0-598 GCF_000151885.1 Dipodomys ordii
GAAGTTGAGGCTGAGGGCGGACGACGGCCCGGAGGGCGGCCGCGGGCAGAGGCCGGGAAACTTGCCTGGGGGCGGGGAGGAGGAGGAGGAGGAGGGCCCTCAGGAGCCCGAAGGGGTGGGTGCGCATTCACCAGGACTTGGGCCAGCGGTCGCCCCAATCGTATTAACATTCAAGGCGACTCCGGCGGTTTATTTATGTGTGGATTATATAAAGCCCCCGAGGACGTTGGGCCGTCAGTTCAAAGCCTTCCTTTCCTGCTCCGTCGTAGCGAGTGGGCCTTTCACGTGAGGAAACAAGTTGGGGGTGGGGGGTGTTCCCAGGAGGAAGGTTGGGAACCCCTCCCCGTCCCCAACTGCCTTCTCGCAAAGAGGGAAGACCCGGAAGGGTCTCCCCAGAAGGAAGAAAAAATTTAAAAATTAAAAAGACCCGCGGGCCGCGCGCGCGCGTGTGTGCGTGTGTGTGTGCGTGTGTTGGGGATGACTTACAGGTTTGAACTACCGATGGGGGTGAAGGAGAACTGCCTCCCCCGGGGTGGCGTGGATAGAACGCGTGGGGGGGGGCTGCTAACTGAGCCCCGAGACCGGCCGGCTTGCGGGG
>NW_012270542.1:2003-4299 GCF_000151885.1 Dipodomys ordii
GCTCTACCACTTGAGCCACAGCGCCACTTCTGGCTTCTTTTTGCTTATGTGGTGCTGAGGAATCGAACCCAGGGCCTCATGCATGCAAGGCAAGCACTCTACCACTGGGCCACCTTCCCAGCCCCTGTATTAGCTATTTTGAGACAGCTTCTCATCAGTAATGGTGGTCTTTATAAAGGGGGTTGACGATTAGATGCATAGCATTTTATAATAGAAATTGTAGGGGAGCTTACTTGGTACTAAATTTTATTAAATTGAAAAAAATTGCATCAAGTGTCAGATACATTTTCACATAATGTCCAACTAGCCAAACTTTGTAACCCTACTTAGAAAAATTTCATACATGCTTTACAATTTTAGTGATTGGTTTTTCTGGCTCTCCTGAAATTGATCACTGGTATTGATTACAATTAAGGAAAGGTTTGATTCTTGGTCTCTACTTTCTTTACAGACTCAAAGGAACTTTTTTTCTTCCCCTTGTAGTTGAATAATTGGGAATGTTTTTGAGCAAATGTGACTCCAGTTGTTCCTTTGTTCCCTGTTTGTAGAGGTAATTTGATGGACCCAAAACAGGAACTTACTTGTTGCTTCTTATCTTCACTCAAGTTGTTGATTGCCTTTGCAACAACCTGAATTATATGCTTTATACTCTTATAATCACAAGCACCTACTATGTTCAGAGTTACCTAGTAGATAGGATGTAAAGAACAATTTTCTTCACCTTTCGGCTCATTTCCTTAAACTGCTTTCTACCTTATGATTTTTTCTCTCCTTGAATTTCTTAATTACCTGCATATGCTTCATTTTTAGGGTTATAGGGCTATACTTATTGATACTTTGTTTTTGTTTCTCTAGCTGTTGTGTAGGCTTCCTGAGGGCAAGGATTATGTCAAATGGTGGTGTATGTGAAGATATTTGTCTGGTTTTGTCAAATATTCAACCAGTTTTCTGCTTGGAAGGGTTCAGAAACCTGTGGACTGATTCAGTTTTTATCCCTTTACATCTGTGCCATCAGCATGCCTGGGTAGATACAAATTGTCACCTGTCTTGCAGAATGGGCCATATTTGGGATCCTACTGTTTTCACTTCCTTAGGGCTGGGATTATAGACACGAGCCGCTGAACCCAGTTCTGTGCCAAAATATAAACCAAGCTACAGTTTACAGCTCTGACCAAGACTGAAGGGAGTCCAGGCCAGATTGTATAATATCTAGCTGTAGAATGTTCTATGATTTTAGTGCTTGCAGTTCTTGAAATGTGATGCAAGCTTCACATTTTTGTACCAATAGTTCTTTACATTATCTCCTTGTCTGCTAGGTTACGCTTACTGTTAATTGGTGGCAAGTAGATGAATAGTGTCCTGATGCTGGACCAGTCTCTTGATAGTATTTATCTATTTAATTTTATTTATTTTGTGCTAATCATGGGGCTTGGACTTAGCCTGGGTGCTACCTTCTGAGCTTTTATTCCCTCAAGACTAGTACCTCCACTTGAGCCACAAGTGCCCCTTCTGCCTTTTTTTTTGGTGGGTCCTGGGGCTTGAACTTAGGGCCTGGGTACTGTCCCTGAGCTTCATTGTTCTCAAGGCTAGCACTCTACCACTTAAGCCACAGTGCTACTTCCAGTTTTTCCGAGTAGTTTTATTGGGAGATAAAGTCATGTGCTACTGGTGATGCCTGTGTTTTGAGAACTTAATTTGGCCAATGGTTTATGTTTTAAAAAGAATATAGCAAGCCGGGCGCTGGTGGCTCACGCCTGTAATCCTAGCTACTCAGGAGGCTGAGATCTGAGGATCGCGGTTCAAAGCCAGCCTGGGGCAGGAGAGACTATGAGACTCCTATCTCCAATAAACCACCAGAAAACTGGAAGTGGCGCTGTAGCTCAAGTGGTAGCGCGCTCGCCTTGAGCCGAAGAGCTGAGGGACAGCACCCAGGCCCAGAGTTCAAGTCCCACGACCGACCAAAAAAATAAATAAATAAAAAAAAATATAGCTCATTTAAGTCTAGAATCTTTATTGATAATTCAGAATATTGGCAAAAAAGTTTGCTTTCTAGACTGAAATAGTCTTTTCAGTAGTTTTTCTCTTAAGACTTTTTAGATTTTAGTTGTTTCTTTGTTTTCTTTCAGTTACATTAGCCAGAAGAAAAAAGAATTTATTGTACAAGCTTATTTAGTTTCTTGTTTATACTTTATTTTAAAAGTGACCTAGAGCAAAGCTCCCTGTAACTTAAACTTCAACAGTACTTTTCTTTTCATTTTTGGTCAGTCGTAGGGCTTGAACTCTGGGTTTGGGCACT
>NW_012270543.1:0-1075 GCF_000151885.1 Dipodomys ordii
CTGTGGCTCAAGTGGTAGAGTGCTAGCCTTGAGCTGAAGAGCTGAGGGACAGCGCCCAGGCCCAGAGTTCAGGCCCCACAACCAGACCCCCCCCACACAAAAAAAAAACCTTTTATTGAGAAACTGTTGAAACAGTTGCACAGGTTAATTTGCTGAAGCACTTCTCAGAACCTGCAACAGACTTATGAATACAGGCTACCTACAAAAGGATTTAATATGTTGTATTTCTTTTGTTGTTGTTGTTGGTCGTGGGGCTTGAACTCTGGGGCTAGGCACTGTCTCTGAGCTCTTCAGCTCAAGACTTGCGCTCTACCACTTGAATCACTACGCCACTTCGGGTTTCTGAGTATCACAGTTTCCTGCCTTGCCTGGTTTTGAACCTCAGATCTTAGCCTCCTGAGTAGCTAGGATTAAGGCATGAGCCACCAGCGCCCAGCTGTGGATTTGCTTTTTCTGGACACTTGATACAGAATATGTAGCATTTCTGGTTTCCTTCACTTAGCATGATGTCAAGATTCAGCCATGCAATAGCATGTATTAGTACTACATCCCTTTTTATGTGCAAATAGTACTCTATTCCACAGATACATGTTGTATTTCCTTTTTTTTTGCCGGTTGTGGGGGCCTGAACTCTGGGCCTGGGCACTGTCCCTCGGCTCTTCAGCTCAAGGCTAGCGCTCTACCACTTGAGCCATAGCGCCACTTCCGGCTTTTTCTGCTTATGTGGTGCTGAGGAATCGAACCCAGGGCCTCAGGCATGCAAGGCAAGCGCTCTACCACTGAGCCACCTTCCCAGCCCCTATATGTTATATTTCTAAAACAAAATACACAAAGCATGTCACGACCAAAAAAAAAGTATCTACCTCTTCCAGTTACAAAGAAGATGGTTTGGGAAATGCTAATGTGAATTAACCCTCTCATTTCATACATAAATAAAATCCAAACTAGTAGCAAACAGAAAGCAAAATGAAAGTGATTTCTTTTTTTTTTGGGTCCGGTCATGGGGCCTGAACTCTGGGCCTGGGCGCTGTCCCTCAGCTCTTCAGCTCAAGGCTAGCACTCTACCACTTTGAGC
>NW_012270543.1:5315-6180 GCF_000151885.1 Dipodomys ordii
ATACTGTACAGAGGGGTTACAATTACATGGGCAAGATAATGAGTACATTTCTTATCAAGCATTGCAGCCTCCTCCTTTGTTTACCCTTCACATTCACATCCCTTCCCAGCCTCCCCCCCTCTTAGACTCTTATCTCTAATTAACCACCAAAAAAAGCCAGAAGTGGTACTGTGGCTCAAGTGGTAGAGTGCTAGTCCTTTTTTTTTGTGATGGTCTTGGGGGCTGAATTCTGGGCCTGGGTGCTGTCCCTCAGCTCTTCAGCTCAAGGCTAGTGCCCTACCACTTGAGCCACAGTACCACTTCTGGACTTTTTCTGCTTAGGTACTGCTGAAAAATCAAACCCAGGGCCTCATGCATGTGAGGCAAGCACTCTACCACTGAGGCTACTTCCTAGCCCAAGCACTAGTCTTGAGCAAAAAAGCTCAAGGACAGTGCCCAGGCCCTGGGTTCAAGTCCTAGGATTGGCACGAATACAAATAATAGTTTAGCCCATGTATACAGATGTTTATAAAGTCTACAACATATAACATTCATGTAAATCTACAACATACAATGTAATGTCATAGGCCTTTACATTCACTCACCACTTGCTCATTGACGCAATGCGGCTTCCAGTCCTGCAAACTGCAGGACTTTAACAGGACCCTAGCCTAGAAGCAAGGCTATATACTATTCAGGTTTGTCAAATACACTTCTGAACACCAAAATATAAAACCAACAATGTATTTCTTAAAAGGTATTATTAAGGGGCTGGGAAGGTGGCTCAGTGGTAGAGCGATTGCCTTGCATGCTCAAGGCCCTGGGTTCGATTCCTCAGCACCACATAAGCAAAAAAAAGAAAAAAGCCGGAAGTGGCGCTGTGGCT
>NW_012270544.1:0-1744 GCF_000151885.1 Dipodomys ordii
CCGTGGGGCTCCTCCGTGGGGCTCCTCTGTGGGGCTCCTCCCATGGGGCTCCTCTGTGGGGCTCCTCCCGTGGGGCTCCTCCGTGGGGCTCCTCTGTGGGGCTCCTCCTGCAGCCCTGGCCCTGCAGCATGGCCCGTGTGGCACATGCAATCCTTCCAGGGAGCTCTCCTGGCACACGTAGGTTGGATACTGAGAGCCAGGCTTTCATGATTTTCTCCTGTTCTGCCTAGAGCCAAGGCCCTTCTCCTGTCCTGGGCTCCCCTCTCCTGTCCTGGAGTTCCAGCCTCAGGAGGAAGGGACTAAGTAAGCCATCTGCCTTTGTGGGCTCCTTTGGGGAAGGGACCCCACGCCACAGGAGCAGCAGAAACGGTCCCCAGAATCTTCTCTCCTGTCCCACCTGTGGTCTGGTCGCCTGTTCTTGTCTTTTTCATACCCACACAGAAATACATCCAAAACATCTCTTAATTAAAAAATATGCAGCCTGCTAGTCACAAGAGGACTAATGCTGTCCAATCCCACTGATGGGGGGGTTCCTGGTAGAGACCTAGAGTCAGGCGCAGGGGACGGGGCTGTGCAGGGGACGGGGCTGTGCAGGGGACGGGGCTGTGCAGGGGACGGGGCTGTGCAGGGGACGGGGCTGTGCAGGGGATGGGGCTGTGCAGGGGATGGGGCTGTGCAGGGGACGGGGCTGTGCAGGGGAAGGGGCTGTGCAGGGGACTGGTGTGAGGTGGGGTAGGACTTCAGCTGGGAATTCAGCAGGGTGGGTGTTGCTGGTGTCACCACGCTGCAGATGTTTAAATGGCACAGATGATCTCATCTGAGGCTGCAGGTACGGCATTTTCTTGTACCTGTTTGACGGCTGGGATGCTGAGGAAAGGTTGCCCCTCGGCCTACCGCTGAGGAGGCCTGGGCCACGGGTCGGGGTGGGCCTCCCTCCCAGCCACGGCCCCGCTGGCTTTCTCTCCTTGCTTTGTTTGTACTTTGTGCTTGCTGGAGCGCCCTGGGAAGTGTAAGGCTCAACACTCAATATGTTCATCGCAGTCTAGTCTAACGTGTCATTTTAAAAATGAATTTTACTTAGTTTTAATCATAAAACACAATGTCACGTAAACGTTTGCAAGGCTCCGAGAAGAAGAATCTCATGACCGGGGCGCCACCACCTGGGAGGTTGGTTTATTTTCTTCCTGCCTTGCTTTTACACTGCTGTATTTTACACACTCAAAAGTGCAAGCAGTGTGCTGCATGCAAGCGTGCCTCATGACCCCACCCTGCCTGCATTCTGATGAGAAGAGTGCTCTGTAGACAGTGCCCGATTTTCATCCTTCAGGAACGTTCTGGACTCTGCGAAGGGGCACGTGGCGGGGCTGTTTACGTAAAGCAGTTTTCACAGTTAGCCTTTCCCCTCAGGTGAGAGTCTCCTGGTGGGCGCAGCAGGTAAGAGGACAGACAGACATAAGTCCACAGGACGGGTGACGGGCTTCTGCAGCGTGTGCAGTCTGTCACCAGGTATGCTGTCACCAGCAAGGTGACTGCACTGAGTGTGAACGGGCCCTTCATGCCAGTTGTTTCTGGAACATTCTGTGGGTTTTAAAGGATAAAATTGGAGTAGTACTTTAGCGCTTCACTGGGATTCCCATGCCGAACACTGAGCGCTCTGCTTTGGGTCAGCAGGAGTTAGTGTGTGCTGATGCTGTGCAGGGTCAGCGGGGTCAGCGGGAGTTAGCGTGTGCTGACCCTGTGCAGG
>NW_012270544.1:8934-9740 GCF_000151885.1 Dipodomys ordii
CGTCCATCCACATGCTCCTGTGGTGTGAGCCCGTCCATCCACATGCTCCTGTGGTGTGAGCCCGTCCATCCACATGCTCCTGCTGGAGTGAACGCGTCCATCCACATGCTCCTGTGGTGTGAGCCTGTCCATCCACATGCTCCTGCTGGAGTGAGCCCGTCCATCCACATGCTCCTGTGGTGTGAGCCCGTCCATCCACATGCTCCTGCTGGAGTGAGCGCGTCCATCCACATGCTCCTGCTGGAGTGAGCCTGTCCATCCACATGCTCCTGTGGTGTGAGCCTGTCCATCCACATGCTCCTGCTGGAGTGAGCCCATCCATCCACATGCTCCTGTGGTGTGAGCCCGTCCATCCACATGCTCCTGTGGTGTGAGCGCGTCCATCCACATGCTCCTGTGGTGTGAGCCCGTCCATCCACATGCTCCTGCTGGAGTGAGCGCGTCCATCCACATGCTCCTGTGGTGTGAGCCTCTCCATCCACATGCTCCTGCTGGTGTGAGCCTGTCCATCCACATGCTCCTGTGGAGTGAGCGCGTCCATCCACATGCTCCAATGGTGTGAGCCTCTCCATCCACATGCTCCTGCTGGTGTGAGCCCATCCATCCACATGCTCCTATGGAGTGAGCCCGTCCATCCACATGCTCCTGCTGGAGTGAGCCCGTCCATCCACATGCTCCTGCTGGAGTGAGCCCATCCATCCACATGCTCCTGCTGGAGTGAGCCCATCCATCCACATGCTCCTGTGGTGTGAGCCCGTCCATCCACATGCTCCTGTGGAGTGAGCCCGTCCATCCACATGCTCCTG
>NW_012270545.1:0-1049 GCF_000151885.1 Dipodomys ordii
GCGAGCGCTCTACCACTTGAGCTACAGCGCCACTTCCGGTTTTCTGGTGGTTTTTATTGGAGATAGGAGTCTCACGGTCTCTCCTGCCCGGGTTGACTTTGAACCGCGATCATCAGATCTCAGCCTCCTGAGTAGCCACCAGCACCCGGCCAGAGTGACTAATTTTTATGCCATTCTCAGATGTAGACAGTTTTTGCCACTGCAATGGTAAATGGTCAGAAGTCTGTTTACTTTCAGGCTCTCTTTGCTCTCTGCCACTCATGTCCAACATTCCCTATCTCTCCCTTTCTCTTTTCTACATTTCGGCTTGTGCCCTGAAGAGTATGATGCAGGCTAGGTCCCGGGGACCCCCTCTAGGTTCCCTCTCAAAGGCTAGCTAATGTAGGCTTGATCTATTTGTTCAGGGTTTCTTTGCATTTTTTCAGAAATTCGCCATCTTGAATTTGCCATCCTGGCCACATGGTGGGTTAAGTGTTTGGTATCATCTGACCCTTAACCTTCCACCAAGCTTACTACTCCATCCATCTATTCTAAGGTGCCTTGCTAACAAGTTGATCTTTTCACAGGCCCCAGTAACTGAGGCCCAACCATTTGATGTTCTTTGTTAGCAAAGATGTCTAAACATTGTTGTCAAAAATTTTAGGTTTTGAGTTTTGCCTTTTTTGTTTTGTGTTGTGTATTCTATTACTGACTATGTGGTTCTAAAATACTGGGCATATCTGTCCTAAAATTCTCATCACATCTAATGAGTTTTGTCATTTCACAATATTTGTGGTTAGGAGATAAGGAGTAGATAAGGTAAGCTCTACTTATTCTACTTGATCTCCTTGTTGCTTTAATTGGAAATAATAAAGGGCTTTTGTGGCAAAGATTGCAGTTGAAAGCCAGCCCGGGCCAAAAAATCCCTAAGACTCCATTTCCCAACTAACCTGCAAAGAGCCCGGCTGGAAGCATGGCTCAAGATTCTTATCTCTAACCAGCCAAACACTGGAAGTGGTACTATAACTCAACATGGTAGAGCACTAGCCTTGAGCAGAAGTGCTCAGGGA
>NW_012270545.1:10309-14247 GCF_000151885.1 Dipodomys ordii
CGGTCCTGCGGCCGCGTCCTGGTCCGCAGTCCCTAAGGCTCCAGGCCGCCCGCGTCTCTTGTTTCCATAGAACCCACTAGGACGCCTCACCCAGCTGCCCCGACTCTTGGCTGCTTTCCGTGATTTAGGGTCAGTGAAGGTGGCCGGGATCTCCCAGGCCTCGGTTCCTGTGGCGAGGAAAAATGGTATCGTGCTCTCTCCTCTCCTTCCCTCCCCCGGTCAATTAAAAATAAAACAATGGTAACACTAAATAGCCAGAGCGTCCCTCCGCGGATGCGGTAGGCCTTTAAACCCGAACATAACATACAGGTTTTCCATAAAGGGAAGGTCTGTGGCCCTTGGAATTGTATCTCAGCTACCTGAAGGCGGGAGACAAGACCAAGCGCCTACCTGAAGATTTCTTCCACTTCCAAAATCCCCGATTAAATGTTGGAGAAAAATGATTACATATCGGTCTATGACCATGGAGGTAGATGGCGCTTGATTTACTAAGGCTTAAAAAAAAATGATGTACTCTGCTTTAAAAAAAAAAGTTCCGTTGAGGCATTGGGAATGAACATTTATACTGGATTGACGTGTGTGTGTGTGTGTGCGTGTATGTGTGCGTGTGTGTGATGGGCATTGCATCTTGTGGACTTTTTGTTACCCTTTAGTGCCTCAGTTGCTAGACATTCGGGCAAGGTGTGTTGTAGAGGGAGTTTGTCTAACCGTTATTACAGGTATTCAGCATGTTACCTAATAGTTTGGAGTGGGTTTGTGGAAGAGCCAACACGTGATTATTTCTAAGTTAACTCGGGGCATTCTTGTTTTTCATCTGCTTATTCATAATGAAGGTTAGGAACTCTTCAGATTTCATTTTAGGCATCCACACTTTCCACTGATGCTCCGAAACACTGGTTTATAAGAAACCGATAGTATGGCTTTACAAGTAGGCATTATTTTCATTATTATATGTCGCTTGAGAATATTATTCTACATGTCTTTTCTCTGTTTAAAAAAATTTTAAATAAGAAAATTCTATGCAAGTGCTATCTTATAAAACCTGAAGAAATGGACAGACCCTCTTTTTCTCTGTATTGTTCCAATTTTAGTATATGTGCCACCGAAACAAGCACCAGATTCTCTTTTTCCAAAATATAAAGGGAGCCTAATCTGTCACCCTTATAATTGATTCTACACTGATAGAAAACACATGTCAAATGTTTAATACCTCATAAAAACGTATTTATTGAAAGTAAAACATCTCAGGGCTGGGAAGGTGGCTCAGTGGTAAAGCGCTGGCCTTGCATGCCTGAGGCCCTGGGTTGGATTCCTCAGCACCACATAAGCAAAAAGAAAAAAAGCCGGAAGTGGCTTTGTGGCTCAAGTGGTAGAGCGCTAGCCTTGAGCTGAAGAGCTGAGGGACAGCACCCAGGCCCAGAGTTCAGGCCCCACGACTGGACCCCCAAAAATCATTCAGGTTTTACTTTCTAGCAAAATTACACTGAAATTAAAAATACTTTATTTTGTTATTTTTGCTAAGAAAGCATGGATTGCACTAACGGTTAATTGATCCCAAGCCTGGTGAGAGGAAAATAATCAAAACTGTTTTCACCTAAGAAACAGAGTGAAACTCTACATGAGTTGTAAAAATGCATTGACATTTTAAACATTGGTGTCATTTTCTTAAAATAATTTGCTTAAATCTTCTCAATCTTTCTTACCTGTCTTCCTACCCCATAGATTTTTTCATATGCAATATACTTTTTCTGAAACAAGCGGAAATAAATTGCTTTGTAAAAGTATAATACATTTAAGATTATTAGACTAAATTCTGAAATTTATCTGATTGGTTTGGTAAAGTAGACATGTTATTTTTTAGAAACAGACACCTTTCCATCTTGGTTTTAGTAGATAGGGTCAGCTAGCACTAGTTTAAGACTATCTGCCTTCCTTTTTCTTGCTTGGGATGGAAACTAGTGCCTCACTCCTGCTAAGCACACACTCTACCATTGATCTATACCACTAGCCCTCTGGCTAGTTTTTTAAATCTATCATATTTATCAGTGCTCTCTTTTGTATGAAAGATAACATCACAGATGTTGTAAAGAAGGAAATGAACTATTGTTTGTAGAACACAGTAGGTTCTGAATGAAAATTAAATCCCGCTTCTTCAACTTTAGACTTGTGTTTCTCATAGGAAGTAATTCAAAGTTTTTAGGACAACAAAGCAATTTGTAACCAATATCTATTATCCATCCATTTTCCCACCTGGAACCTCATCCTTCATGTCTAACTTGCTTCCTTAAGGACCTTTATCCCTAAGCTTATATCTCCAGTCCAATCTGTGCCATATACTGGATGGATAGGATATCCCCATATGTTCTCTTAGCCTCTTATTTCTTCCTCACCACTAAATGTAGATACCAGTTCTGCATTTTTCACTTGTACTGCTAAAGTTACAGTCAAAGGGACTAATGACTACTCCTTACTCAATGCCATTGGAGGACACAAATACCTTTCAAGTCTTCATCACTGGAGATCTCTGTCAAATAAATGTTTCTATCATATCTTTGAAGGATGGGACAGGAAAACTCCACATGAAGGTACAGTATTAAGAGCCAAATAATATTTCACTCAACACAGTTTGAGCACTGTGATGTGAGTGTACCTTTTGCAATATTGATTAAGCTGAGATCCAACATTTAACCCATTCCAGTTTTAGTACATTTGTTTAATTTTCAGGTGTTTTCAATAAGAAATCATGCCATGCTTTCAAACTCTTGCATTTAAAGCAACTATAGGATTGTATTTAAGCCTTGGTCTATGCTAAGAATTTCAGCTGATTTTCCCTCTTTCCCTAGAAATAAGTTTAAAATTAAAACAATAATTGAAGCCAAGAGAACACAAGTATTCATCATGTGACGTTAAAACCAAAATTTTCAAAGGACCTCTTCTTAATTTTTAGATGACTGTATGTTCTTGACCCCACATATGGTGTGTGTGTATAGATATACATACATATGTGTGTGTGTGTGTGTGTGTGTGTGTGTGTGCATATCTGAAGGAAGCTAGGAGGAGAGCACAGAATCGGAGGAAAACAGGTGAGAAAATACAACAGAGGGGCCCATCAGCTGCACTGGACATTGATGAACATAAACTAAGCAACCCAATGGCAGTAATGGGAGGGAGGGAATGAGAGAGGAGAGAGGAAGAGGGAACAGCTTACCCTAAGCAAAAGGAAAGAAATGTACTTATTACCTGATTTGGAAGAAATAGTGTATTGTCAAAGTTTGTAGAGTTCATAACCTTTATAGTCCATGATAATGACAATTCACCTTATAAAGTTTAAAATGTGTTTATGACTTTAAGTATCATTATCCCACAATACTGTGAATTTATGTAATCAGTTAATAAAGAATTTTTAGTTTACATAACACATAACTAAATTTTGTTACACATTACATAAATTCACATACATATAAAAACTGAAAGTCATCCCTCCTTTACATGGGGCCGGGCGCTGGTGTCTCAGGCCTGTAATCCTAGCTATTCAGGAGTCTACGATCTGAGGATCACGGTTCAAAGCCAGCCCCGGCAAGGAAAGTCCATGAGACTCTTATCTCCAATAAACCACTAGAAAACTGGAAGTGGCGCTGTGGCTCAAGCAGTAGAGTGCTCACCTTGAGCTGAGTTGCTGAGGGATAGCACCAAAGCCCAGAGTTCGAGCTCCCCCCCCAAAAAAAAGAAGGTTACATGGTGAAGAACTTAGAGATTTTAATGCTTATTTTTATAGTATTTAGATTTTCCAAAATAATAGTGCACTGGTTGAAATATTAAAAATGATCATTAAAAAAATTGAGGAAGGAGTTAAAAAATAGTTCTTAAGTACATATAGCAGGCTTATTGCTGAAGAAATTCTTAATGGCAAACAAGAAATAATCATCATTATTTTTTTT
>NW_012270546.1:0-2312 GCF_000151885.1 Dipodomys ordii
AGCACTCTACCACTTGAGCCACAGAGCCACTTTCGGCTTTTTTCTTTTTGCTTATGTGGTGCTGAGGAATCGAACCCAGGGCCTCAGGCATGCAAGAAAAGTGCTCTACCACTGAGCCACCTTCCCAGCCCCTCAGTGGTTATATAGTCTTAACCTCATACTTGTAATTATTTTGGTAGAAGTACTTGGTTATAAATATGATGATATGATTTTATTGTACCTTTATGTCAATTTTACAAATCAGAACAAACCCTGAAAATGTCACTATAGTTTTAGGCAAAATGGAGAATCATTTTATAACTTAATGAACTCACTGACCAACTCAAAGAATAGCATATGGAACCCCTGCTTCTTACACATTGATTTACTTAAAAGACTCAGATCCAAAAATGCAATAACCTGTAAACCAAGAAAAGAGTTTTTTCTTCTTTACTTTGTTATATAACCTTCGTTCTAGAGTCATATGCCTCCAAATTCTTCAGCATACACTTATAATATTTTTCATTCTTCAGATACCATCACAGATCATGTTTTGGGAATCTATTTTAAAATTTCATTTATTATTAGCCAGACAATGATCAGACTTCAGCTTCTCAAAGATCATTTTCTATCAATGTCTCTAGAAAAAGAGGACCATATCTTCAAAAGGTTCCTGGATTTATTTGATATTTTTTAAACTGTATTTTCATTGTTATATACATGTACAAATAACACTAATACTGAAAAGATATGGTTGATAATAGTATTTTACAAGGTATTAGCATGTGTTTTTCTTCTCCATGGCTTGAATTCAGGGCTTTGTGCTTTCTAGGCAGGTGATCTACCACTTGGGCACATGCCCAACCCTTTTGCTTTTGTTACTTTTCAAATAAGGTCTCATTTTTCCCAGGTCACCTCCTCCTATGATTGCCACATTGCTTGGATGAGAGGCATTTACAGTCATACTCAGCTATTGGTTCAGCAGGAGTCTTGTGAACTTTTTGCCCAGGCTGGCTTCAAACCATGATCTTTGTGACATGAACCACTGTGCCCAGCAGTCTAACTTGTTTTAAAAATAATATTAACTCATTTGTTCCTCATCTATAAAATAGGTAATTTTAAACCCTGTTTTATAGATGAGAGACTCAGGGCTTAGAGAGTGTAGTAAAAAATTATTCATGTCATAAGCTAGGAAATGGCATGGAGAATTGAACCATATGGTCCGATTGAAGTGTGTATGCTTTTAGAACTAGAACCTCTAGGAGCCAATGGTAGAAGGAAAGTTCATATAGCCACTTGGAACTATCTTAGGAGTTCAAAATAGAAAGAGAATCCCTTTCTGGGATAATCATGAAATGTTCATTAATTGGAGTTATTAGACTAAAACTGGGCCTAAAGGTTGCTGGAATTTTGTCAGGTATATATTAAGCTGGCAAAGAAGCCTAGGGATTGGCTTAAGCAAAAAATGTGTACACATGAAAGATTCTGAATATTGTTTGGAGAATAATATATGTCAAGAGTTGAGTGAAGAGTCAAGAGCAAAAAGCACAGGGAAAGTTGATTATTAGGAAAATAGCTATAGCATATCTAGTGCCCTCAAAGATGAGATAAACCAGGCACCAGTGGTTCACTCTGTAATCCTAGCTACTCAGGAGGCTGAGATCTGAGGATTGTGGTTCAAAGCAAGCCTGGGCAAGAAAATCTATAAGACTCTTATATCCAATTAACCACCAGAAAACCAGAAGTGGCACTGTGACACAAGTGGTAGAGTGCTTGCCTTGAGCTGAAGAGCTCAAGGACAATGCCCAGACCCAAGGTTCAAGCCCTACCAACAAACAAAGAAACAAAAACAGATAAAAGAGTTTGAAAAACATTCTAGATGTGGACATTTGTAATTACAACCTACATTTTTTTGTTGTTCTGTCTTGTTTTGTTTTTTTTTTCCTTTAGTCAAAGGAATAAGATGAGAAAAGATGAATTAGGTAGCTATATGTAAGATTGATTAAATAGAACATGGGAAAATGAAAAGGTCAACAAGAAGAAAAATTTGAAACTCCATTTGGGTCTAAACACTTGAAAAAGAACAGCAGTCAGGCACTGGTGGCTCACATCTGTAACCCTAGCTACTCAGGAGGCTGAGATCTGAGGATGGAAGTTTGAAGCCAGACCTGGTAGGAAGTCTGTGAAATTCTTATCTCCAATTAACCACCAGAAAACTGGAAGTGTCACTTTGGCTCAAGTGGTAGAGGACTAGCCTTGAGCTAAAGAGTTCAGGGACAGCACCCATACCTTAAGACTCTCTCTCTCTCTCTCTCTCTCTCTCTCTCTCTCTC
>NW_012270546.1:4952-7512 GCF_000151885.1 Dipodomys ordii
CTCAGACATATACTAGTTATTGCAAATAAAGGAAACCATGGGATCTATGTTTCTTTGGGCCTGGCTTACTTCACAATATAATTTTTTCCAAGTCTTTCCATTTCCTAACAAATGGGGGGAATGAACCCCAAGATAAGTATTCAAATGATTTTTTTCTTTCATGAAATTGTTTCTAACATATTTATAAGATTATTTCTATGTTGCTTTGTATGTCCCTCCCCCACAGCATAAAACCTGCTTTCACTGTATTTGATGTTGGTATAATTTGTGGAGGGGAAGGGAAAAAACAAATCGTTTAACTGGGGATACAGGTGGACCCATTGTAACAATGAGATGTACAAGTCATTATGTCTAAAAATGAACTTTACAATTTTGGGGGAGGAGAATCAGGTGGGGAGATCTGGAGGAGTATGGGAAGGGATGGGAAGGGAAAATAATGAGGAGGCAACAATGCTTGATAAGAAATGTACTCGTTATCTTGCCCATGTAATTGTAACTCCTCTGTACGATAGTCTCACAATAAAAAAAAGAAAGAAAAAAAAGAATCCTGACATTCCATTAGAGTCCATAATCAGGAAAGATCTTCTAGAAACTGTGTTGTATTCAATTTTGAAATATACATAGTATACATAGTGTGTATAGACATACAAAGGTTTCCATGTTATAACTTTATAGATGGATACAGGATACTTTGAACAAGGTCACTTCTATTATATTCCTGTACCCACCATCTCCTTCTATCTTCTTCAGTCCTTGGATTTTATTTTCCTGTTTACAGCTTTATATATAGTCTTCTTACCCTCAATAGCCTTTTCTTTTCCCTATTCCCACACACTGATTCCATATATGCAGATATTTTTTACATTCCTGTTCCATTATCAATATCATCCTCATCATCATTAACATCATTTTCTCTCTGGATTCTATAAATGAGTAGAGTCATGTCATACTTGAGTTTCTCGGTTTGACTCTTTTTATTTAACATGGCCATTTCCAGTTCTACCCAGTTTCATTATACAGATATGTATACACGCACAAACTTAACACAGGCACACATTTCTTAAAATTTTAATCCATTCATCAGTAGTTGTATATCTTGGAAAATTCCATAGTGTGGCTATTGAGAATCCAGTTGCAATGATCATTTCTATGCAGATATTGCTCTTATATATCGATTTACATTCTTTTACATACTTACCTCAGAGTAGAATGACAATGTCATAATGGCAGTCTGCTTTTTTACCTTTTAAGGGACTACCATATTGATGGTTGCACTAATGTATATCCCCACCAACAATAAGGTAAGAAGATTCCTATTTCCCACATCCTTGGCATTTGTTATTTGTTTCTTTTTTTTGAGATTTCCACATGCACTAGGCTGAGAGGGAATCTTGTAGTTTTGACTTATATTGCTTTATAGCTGAGGATATTGGACGTTGTTTAATTTCACAAACAGCCTTTCAATCTATCACCACTATTTTGTAGTGCTAATAGGTCACAGAAGAAAAATTTGAGAGTGTTCAAAATGACCTTGAAATGAATTTAATGTAAATATAACTTTATATATCCATACAAGCCATTTGTATCATTGCATCTTATCCAAGGATGCTTTCATGGTTCAGTGTTTCTCATTTTTATTTCACAGCTGCACTAGAATCAAAGCCTGTTGTACATTTTAAGAACTATTCTAAAAAATCAAAAAGTTTTATTCAATAGCTCATTTTAAGTAACAATGTGAACAAAAGTAAATTCAGTAAGACCTGTTAGGTGCAAAGTATTTTGCTAAGTGTTTTATACACATTATCTCAGTGGTTCCTTAATAATTGAGAGAAGTATCTACTATGGCCACATTCACTTGAAGAAAAATAAATAGGTACAGAAGGATCACATAATCCTAAAAGGAAAATGCTACCTAAAAGGAAAATGCTACCTAAATGATAGGCAGGTAAACTTTTTTCATAGTATTGTAATATGAAAACATTTATTGCACATATATTCAAATTTGTCCTTTGGAAATCTGAGAGAATTCCTTTCAACAGGTGATAGTAAAAACTAATTAAGTATTTCTCCTCAGTCACAAGATGGTTGCCAAATTAGAAAATTAATTCATGACCCTTTAACATTAAGTCCAAAGTTTGCCCATTAATCTACAGCATCTTCTAATAATAAAATCCACTGTTGTGACAGCCTAACATGAAATTTTTCATTACTTAGCAAACATCAATTTTCCATATTGCAGCCTATAATTACCATCACTGGGCAATTACATAGTTCTTTGCTTGAGTAACGTGCTGTCAACCTTAAGGAAGATTATTTTTCAGATAGAATTATTAGAGAAATGCGCACTTCTGTGTCTCAAGATGGTTGTCATCTGGCAAGTAAGAAACATTTTAGCTTTATTTTGATTTTTTCAATTTAAAATCTAAAAGTGTGTTATGGACGTTGAAAGGATCGTCTATCAGATTTTTTTTAGATTTTACCACAGGAGGTCTTATTATATATGATTATATAATATATATAAGTATTATATATAATATATGTATTATATAATACTTATATA
>NW_012270547.1:0-1523 GCF_000151885.1 Dipodomys ordii
ACTCTACAACTTAAGTCACAGCGTCACTTCCTGTTTTCTGGTAGTTTATTGGAGATAAGAGTCTTACGGAGTTTCCTGCTCGTGCTGGCTTTGAACTTCGATCCTCAGATCTCAGCCTCCTGAGTAGCTAGAATGACAGGTGTGCCCACGGCCTGTGAGACTTTTATCTCCATTTAACTACAGAAAAGCCAGAAGTGGAGCTGTGTCTCAAGTTGTAGAGTGCTACAACTTTGAGAAAATAAGTTCAGGGACACTCAGACCTTGAGTTCAAGACCCAGGATCAGCACATATACACACAAAAAACAGACATTGCAAGTATTTCAGTCTAAGTGTAATCTTTAAACTATTTATGTTATTTGTGTCTATGTATGTGTGCGTGTGTACAGTACTTCAGTGTGAACTCAGGACCTAGCACTACTTGTTAGGCAGGCATACTATTGCTGAGCCATAGCTTCCTCAATTAATTTGTAAAGAAACAATTAAAAAGATACTGTCCTTTAATTCCAATTCGTATAATAATTTCCAGAAGAGACATACCTGGAAAAGGTAAAGATCCTGATTTAAAAGATACATTAGAGCCTGGCACTGGTGGCTCATGCCTGTAACCCTAGTTACTCAGGAGGCTGAGATCTAGGA
The DNA here is from genome assembly GCF_000151885.1 of Dipodomys ordii. Taxonomy (NCBI): domain Eukaryota; kingdom Metazoa; phylum Chordata; class Mammalia; order Rodentia; family Heteromyidae; genus Dipodomys; species Dipodomys ordii. The sequence continues at coordinate 637 of NW_012270547.1, forward strand.
TTACATTTTGAAGCTACTTTGGGTGAGAAAGTCTGTGAGACTTTTTTCTAGCTTTGTATTGGAAAATTGGGACTATGAGTCTTTTTAAAAGATTATTGTGGGCTGGGAAGGTGGCTCAGTGTAGAGTACTTGCCTTGCATGTATGAGGCACTGGGTTTGATTCCTCAGCACCACATAAGCAGAAAAAGCCAGAAGTGGGGCTGAGGCTCAAGTGGTAGAGCGCTCGCCTTGAGCTGAAGAGCTGAGGGACAGCGCCCAGGCCCAGAGTTCAGGCCCCACGACCGACAAAAATAAATAAATAAAAATAAAAATTATTGTAAAGATAATGTACAGAGAATTACAGTTACGTACATCAGGAAATGAGTACATTTCCTTTTTTTTTTGTTGTTGGTCGTGGGGCTTGAACTCTGGCCTGAGCGCTGTCCTGTGCTCTTCAGCCCAAGGCTCTACCGCCACGTCCTATGAGTACATCTCTTTGGATCAGTGTCTCACTCCTCCCTCATTCTCTCCTAGTTTCCTGCCCCACCCCCAGCTATAGCTCATCTCCAACACAGTGTCGAGTGTGTTTCATGGCTGAATTGGTTCACCCTTGTCTCATGATTTCTGTCCTTCCCTTCCTTTCTCATGAGACTTCTTATCTACAATTAATCAGCAAAAAGCCGAAAGTAGAACTGTGGCTTAAGTGGCAGAACACCAGCCTTGCTCAAAAAAAGATAAGGGACCTGAGTTCAAGTCCCAGGATCAGCACATATACCCCTCTACCCCCCACACAAATAAAATAACAAATACATGATCCATTTATAAGAAGGGGTCAAGTGGCCTATCTCTAAAATCCTAGTTTTTATTATTATTATTTTGGGTCTGGTCATGGGGCCTGAACTCTGGGC
>NW_012270547.1:9731-11693 GCF_000151885.1 Dipodomys ordii
TGTGGTGCTGAGGAATCGAACCCAGGGCCTCATGCATGCAAGGCAAGCGCTCTACTACTGAGCCACCTTCCCAGCCCTCTCCCAAATTCTGTAAGTCACAGGACAGAGAGGGGATTATAGCATGGGGGGAAGTATTTAATAATGTTCTTTAATTATTTCATTCCTACTCCAAAGTGTTAACTTATATTCTAATACATATGCTCTCTCTCTCTCTCTCTCTCTCTCTCTCTCTCTCGCTTGCTGGGTTCAAACCTTTGGATTCACAAATGCTAAATATATACTTTACCCTCAAACTATACCTAATCCTCTATGTTCCAGTGCATTTATTTTGTCTTTTGCAAAAGCCAAAAACTTATCTGCCAATTCTGTTTTAGATAGTTACTACATTATCCAATTCACGATGATCAGACTTACTAGTTTTGACTTTGTAATAATGCAAAAGTAATGCACAGTCAGTAGAAGCCATACTTTAGACTTTGATCTTTTGCCTCTGGCTAGCTATTTGCTGTGTGATATTCTCTATGCTCACAGCCAGCACCTGACACCCAATCAGGAGAATAAATAATTGATATTCTTGGCATTGAGCTGCTAATAGTTTGACAGGGGGTGTATGTTACATGCATTCCATTTACAATTTTTTCAGTTGGTCATGGATGTACTGCCACGTAATTCAATTGGAAGTTAAGGAACATCTTTATCTTTCTTTTAATAAAAAATAAATTAAAAAAAGAACATGGGCTGGGAAGGTGGCTCAGTAGTAGAGTGTTTGCCTTACATACATGAGGCTCTGGGTTCAATTCCTCAGCACCACATAAGCATAAAAAAAGCCGGAAGTGGTGCTGTGGCTCAAGTCGTAGAGTGCTAACCTTGAGCTGAGGGACAGCGCGCCCAGGCCCATAGTACAGGCCCCACGACAGGAACCCCCCCCCCAAAAAAAGAACATGCCCACCCATTCCTTTAAATATACATGATATATTTCAAAGTTACAGTTTATAAAAAGCATTTCTGGTTTGTTGTTTATTGATGATACTAAGGATTGAACTACACTTGATAAGTAGATGCTCTACCACTTGAGCCACACCTCTAGAACCTCTTTCTATTAGTTATTTTTGAGGTAGAGTCTGGCTTTATACCAGACTTGGGCTATGATCCTTCTCTTTGTGCTTTACTATGTCATTGGGGATGAGAGCTGCGCACCACTGTGCTCAGCCACTGGTTGAGGTAGTCTCATGAATCCTTCTGCCTGGACTGTCTTGAAACCATGATCCTCCAATCTCTGCCTCCCAAATCGCTAGGATTATAGACTTGAGGAACCACTTCCAGCCGTAACAGATTTTCTAGGCAAAGTGTCTGCTCTCAAAGAACTGTTCTTGCCAGTTCTTGTGTGAATGTGATTCTCTGCCCTCCCTCCTTAAGAGACAGCCATGACACAGCTGCAGCACAGCCCTACCTGTATCTGAAGGAAGAGCCTCGGCTGAAGAAGACAGCTTTTCCCTTTGGCTTAGGCTGGTCAAAAAGTCTGAAAAAGGTGTGGTACTCCACACAAATCTTCCAGAAATTCTTACACGCATCTCTGCTTCCCAACAAGAATTCTAATGTGTCCTGGTAGGATCCCTACAAACAAAATACCTAGGTTTAAATAGGAAATTTGACAATAAAGTACTGGACAATAGAAAACACATTTAGGAAGCAGATCACACAAAAGGCAGTTAAAAAACTAAAAATAAGGAGCTCCCCCTTTTAAAAACTGAATACACCTAGTAAGATTCTAAAGTACATTTTTTTCTGATTTTTTTAATTTTAATTTTATGTAAACATACTGTACAGAGGGGTTACAATTACATGGGCAAGATAATGAGTACATTTCTTTTTTTTTTGGGTCCGGTCGTGGGGCCTGAACTCTGGGCCTGGGCACTGTCCCTCAGCTCTTCAGCTCAAGGCTAGTGCTCTACCACTTGAGCC
>NW_012270548.1:0-478 GCF_000151885.1 Dipodomys ordii
GTCACGCTGTGTCACGCTGTGTTCCCCGCTGGGTCCCGCTGTGTCCTCGCTGTGTCCACCCCTGTGTCCCCTGCTGTGTCCCGGCTGTGTCCCCCGCTGTGTCCCCGCTGAGTCCCTCTGTGTCCCCACTGTGTCCTGCTGTGTCACTACTGTGTCCGCGCTGTGTCCGGCTGAGTCCCTGGTGTGTCCCACTGTGTCAAGCTGTGTTCCCCGCTGTGTCCCCCGCTGTGTTTCCGCTGTTTCCCCGCTGTGTCCTCCGCGGTGTCCCACTGTGTCCCCGCTGTGTGCCACGTTATGTCACCCCCTGGGTCCCATTTTGTCCCCCGCTGTGTCCCCGCTGTGTCCCAAGCTGTGTCCCGCTGTGTCCACCCCTGTGTCCCGCTGTGTTCCCCGCTGTGTCCCCGCTGTGTCCCCGCTGTGTTCCCCTGTGTCCCCCGCTGTGTCCCGCTGTGTCCCCCTGTGTCCCCCTCTGTGTCCC
>NW_012270548.1:7302-7738 GCF_000151885.1 Dipodomys ordii
CTGTGTTCCGCTGTGTCCTGCTGTGTCCCCCTGTGACCCTCTGTGTCCTCGCTGTGTCCCCGCTGTGTCTCGCTGTGTCCCCGTTGTCCCCCGCTGTGTCCCCAATATCCCCTGCTTTGTCCCGCTGTGTCCCCGCTGTGTCTCCCGCTGAGTTCCCCCTGTGTCCTGCTGTGTCCCCCGCTGTGTCCCCCGCTGTGTCCCGCTGTGTCCCCCGCTGTGTCCCGCTGTGTCTCCCGATGTGTCCCACTGTGTCCCCCACTGTGTCCTGCTGTGTCCCCGGCTGTATCCCGCTTTGACATGCTGTGTCCCCCGCTGTGTCCCGCTGTGTCCCGTTGTGTCCCGCTGTGTACCCCGCTGTGTCCCGTTGTGTCCCCTTGTATCCCCCTGTGTCCCGTTGTGTACCGCTGTGTCCTCGCTCTGTTCCCCACTGTGTCCC
>NW_012270549.1:0-600 GCF_000151885.1 Dipodomys ordii
ATTTAAAATACCATACAGAGAGGTTACAATTACATGGGCAAGTTAACTAGTACATTTCTTATCAAGCATTGTTGCCTCCTCCTTTGTTTTCCCTTCCCATCCCTTCCCATCTCCCCACCAAACACCCCCCCTCTCGCCAAAGTTGTAAAGTTTGTTTTAAAGTTTGTTTTTTTGACATAACGTCTTGTACATCTTATTGTTTTAATGGATCCACCTGTATCCCTATTTAAACAATGTGTTTTTTCACTTCCCTTCCACAAATTATACCAACATCAAATACAGTGAAAACAGGGGTTATACCATGGGGGGAGGCAGGGACATACAAAGCAACAAAGAAATCATCTTATAAATATATTAGAAACAATAGCAAGAAAGAAAAACCATTTGAGTCCTTATCTTGGGGTTCATTTCACCTAACATCAACTTATCTGACCGTTTCTGCTTGTCTCAGACATACTAGTTATTGCAAATAAGGGAAGCCATGGGACCTATGTTTCTTTGGGCCGGGCTTACTTCACTTAATATAATTTTTTCCAAGTCTTTCCATTTCCTAACAAATGGGGCAATGTCATTCTTTCTGATGGAGGCATAGAATTCCAT
>NW_012270549.1:1465-2434 GCF_000151885.1 Dipodomys ordii
GCTTGTCTCAGACATATACTAGATATTGCACATAAGGGAAACCATGGGACCTATGTTTCTTTGGGCCTGGGCTTACTTCACTTAATATAATTTTTCCAGTCTTTCCATTTCCTAACAAATGGGGCAATGTCATTCTTTCTGATGGAGGCATAGAATTCCATTGTGTATATATACCACATTTTCTTGATCCATACATTTACTGAGGGGCATCTGGGTTGGTTCCATATCATAGCTATGGTAAATAATGCTGCAATAAACATAGTCGTGCTGGTAGCTTTAGTGTGGTCTTGTTTGAGGACATAGCTAGCAAGATCAATAGAAAGCCCACAGATTGGGAGAAGATCTTCACTAGCTATACAAAAGACAAGGCTCTCATATGTAAAATATATCTGGAACTCAAAAAATTAAATCCTTCAACAACAAATCCTCAAAGAAACAACTGCCCAATAAATAAGTGGGCTAAAGACTTAAAGAGAAACTTCTCTGAAGAGGAAAGAAGGATGGCCAATAGACACATGAAGAAATGCTCAACCTCCCTAGCCATAAAAGAAATGAAAATCAAAACGACACTGAGATACCACCTCACCCCAGTTAGAATGGAAATAATCAAGAACTCTAATAGCAACAGATGCTAGAGGGGATGTGGACAGAAAGGAACCCTACTGCATTGTTGGTGGAGTGTAAACTTGTTAAACCACTTTGGAAAGTAGTATGGAGGCTCCTCAAAAGACTCCAATTAGAGCTCCCCTATGACCCAGAAATTCCACCTTTGGGGATTTACCCTAATGATCACAAACAAGACCAAACTAAAGCTACCAGCACAACTATGTTTATTGTAGCATTATTTACTATAGCTAAGATATAGAACCAACACAGATGACCTCAGTAGATGAATGGATCAAGAAAATGTAGTATATATACACAATGGAATTCTATGCCTCCATCAGAAAGAATGACATTGCCCCATTT
>NW_012270550.1:0-442 GCF_000151885.1 Dipodomys ordii
GTTGGATGCTCTATTGTTGAGCTACACCTCCAGCCAGTCTTTTTGAACTGGTTATTTTTGAGATACAGTCTTGCTTTCTGTCCTCGCTATGATCTGCTTATTTTAGGTTTCTCAGCAGAGCTGGGATGATAGGTGTTCTCCACTGTGCCCAGCTCTCAGTTGTAAAGAGGTCTTTCAAATGTTTTTCCCTGGGCTGACCTTCTGTCTTGGCTGCATTTGCACTTCTCAATGTTAGCTGCTTAGGCAGCTGCAATTACAGGCATGAGCCCCTAGTGCCTGGTTAAAAAATTCACCTTTTTTGTTCAGGTCCTGGAGCTTGAACTCCGACCTAGGTGCCATTCCTGAGCTTTTTTGCTCAAGGCTAACACTCTACCACTTGAGCCATAGCCACACTTCTGGCTTTTTCTGTGATTAACTGGAGATAAGAATTTCAAAGACTTTC
>NW_012270550.1:5176-5872 GCF_000151885.1 Dipodomys ordii
TTAGTTTTGGAGGGATAGTTATTTGGCTACTTATGATAGTAGATATCTGTAAGTTTGACTTCTAATATTGACAGCTGAAAATTATTGAGATTTATTTTGCATATTGTCAACTTGACTATTCAGAATGTATACCTCATGGACTTTTACTATAGTCAGAGCATTGTACAACCTCATCACCATCAAGTTTAGAAAGTTTTCCCTATTCCAGTAAAATATCTCATATTATTCAACATCATTGTCCTATTACTATATCCCCGGATCAGGAAGTATGATGAATTGTTTTCCTAACAGACTTATGTATTCTGATTTTTTAATTTAGCATAACAATTGCTTGGTTTATTCATGCTGTAGTATCACAATACCATTTTTTGTTATGACTGAATAAAAATTATTATAAGTATCTAATTATTTTAAGTAGTTCTAATATTTTTTGGGTCAGTCATGGGGACTGAACTCTGGGCCTGGGCGCTGTCCCTCAGCTCTTCAGCTCAAGGCTAGCGTTCTACCACTTGACCCACAGCACCACTTCTGCTTATGTAATGCTGAGGATTGAACCCAGGACCTCATTTATGTGAGGCAAGCATTCTACCACGCAGCCAATTTCCCAGCCTAGTAGTTTATTTTTATTTGTTGGCTTTTCTTGGTTATTTAGTAAACACTTTTCATAGTATAATATCTTTGTTTTTGGAGCTCAAA
>NW_012270551.1:0-1249 GCF_000151885.1 Dipodomys ordii
AAAAAAAAAAAAAAAAATCCAGCCATGCCTGTAATCCTAACTATTCAGAAGGCTGAGATCTGAAGATCAAGATTCAAAGCCAGCCCAGGCAGGCAAGTCTATGAGACTCTTATCTCCAATGAACTACTCAGAAAAAGCCAGAAGTGGCGCTGTGGTTCAAATAGTAGAACACTATCCTTGAGCAATAGAAGGTCAGGAATAGAGCCCAGGCCCAGAGTTTAAGCCCCAGGTTCAGAAAAATAATATATAGCCAGGTGCTAGACACTTGGGAGTCTGATACCTGAGAACCCCATAGTTCAAAGCCAATATGGGCAGACAAATCCATGAGGCTCTTATATTCCCAATTAACTAGCAAAAATACAGCAGTAAAGTCTCAAGTGGTAAACCACCAGCCTTTAGCAAAAATAAACCAAACAAGAGAGTTAGGCCTTAAATTTCCCCATACCAGTGTTTGCTCACGTGTGTGCGTGTGTGCACATGCGCACACACGCACACACACACACACTCCAAATGTTGACATTGTCCAGAAAAATTTAGCAGGTTTACTTATAATCACTTTAAGCTGAAATGCTGAAACTCATTCACTAACAGATGTTAGGCAAGCACTCTGCTACAGAACTATACCCCCAGCTCCAGGTTTTTTTTACTTACCTTCATGCTTTACATTTCCACATTTATATTAAAATTTCATGCATAAATTAAAATGGAAAGACTACCAATTCTTAATATCTGTATCCTATTTTTCCACTGACAATCATGTTCTTTAGTTACCTTTGTAACCCATAAGGGGAAATATAATATTCAAAACTACCTACTGGTAATAGGAAGAGGGGAAAAATTTTACTTGGAAATGAAATGGTTACCATCATAGTAGATTCTTCTCTCTCTCTCTCCCCTCCCCCGCTCTCTCTGGACGTGAGGGCGCGGACATGTCTGTGTATGTGTGTGTGTGTGTGTGTTCCTCCGTCTTGGGGCTTGAACTAAGGATCTGGGCACTGTCCCTAAGATTTTGTGCTCAAGACTAGTACTCTACCACTTGAACCATAGCTCCCCTTTTGGATTCTTGGTAGTCAATTGGAGATAAGAGTCTCATGAAGGCTGGGAAGGTGGCTCAGTGGTAGAGCGCTTGCCTTGCATGCATGAGGCCCTGGGTTCGATTCCTCAGCACCACATATGCAAAAAGAAAAAAGCCGGAAGTGGCACTGTGGCTCAAGTGGTAGAGCGCTAGCCTTGAGCTGAAGAGCTGAAG
>NW_012270551.1:2299-3731 GCF_000151885.1 Dipodomys ordii
TGAGATCTGAGGATCACGGTTCAAAGCCAGCCCAGGCAGGAAAGTCCGTGAGACTCTTATCTCCAATAAACCACTAGAAAACTGGAAGTGGCACTGTGGCTCAAGCGGTAGAGCGCTCGCCTTGAGCTGAAGAGCGTAGGGACAGCACCCAAGCCCAGAGTTCAAGCCCCACGACCAACCAAAAAAAAAGGGTACATTTTACTTATCTTCCAGACATCTCTCAGTACAATAAAGTTGACAATCAATATTAACCATCATAAAACAGCATGGTGACACACACCTATCATTATAGCATTTGAGAATCTGAGGGAGAAGGGTCATGAATTTGAAGGTAGCTGGGTCTACATAAAGACACTATCTCAAACACAATTTAAAAAAAAAAAAAAGATTGAGCATACTAGGCAAGGATTCTACTACTGAGCAGTCTCACACTCAGATATTTTTAAGTATACCCCAATTGTACACTGAATCAGAAAAATCATTTTAAATCTTAAAACCCAAACAAGTTAAGAAAAAAATAGAGAGAGCCAGGCTCCAGTGGTTCATGCCTGTAATCCTAGCTACTCAGGAGGCTGAGATCTGCCAACCCAGGCAGGAAAGGCTGTGAGATTCTATCTCCAATAAACCACTCAGAAAATCAGAAGTGGCACTGTGGCTCAAGTGGTAGAGTGATAGCCTTGAGCTGGAGCTGAGGGACAGTGCGCAGGCCCAGAGTTCAAGCCCCATCACCAACAACAACAAAAGTATAGAAAAAGATATCTAGCCTGGCACAGTGGCTCATGCCTATAATCCTAGCAATTCATAAGGCTGAGATCTGAGAATTACAGTTCAAAACTTGTTAGGCAGACAAATCTGAGAGAGTCTCATCCCCAACTAACCAGCAAAAAGCTGGAAGAAGCAGTGTCATTCAAGTGGTAGAGCACTAGCCTTGAAGCAAAAAAAAGCTAAGGAATAGTGCCCAGACCTGAGTTTAAGCCCCAAAACCAACAGAGAGAGGGGAGGAGGGAGGGAGGAAGAGAGAGAGAGAGAGAGAAACTAGGTTCTAGAGGCTCATACCTCTAAGCCTAGCTACTGGGAGGCTGAGATGGGGAAAATAAGGTTTGAGGTCAGCCTGGTAAGAAAAGTTCAAAAGACTACTTCTCAACTCAGCATGCACCTGTCATCCCAAGCTACATAAGAAGCTGAGGCCAACTTTGGCAGACAAGTACAAATGAGATTCTATCTGCATAAAGGGAAGCAAGACTCTGCGGTGTATACCTGTGATTCCAGCAACAGTGATAAGCCTGAAGTTGGCAGATCATGGCTCAGGCGCATTCTTGGGTGGGAAGTAAGACTCTATCAACGTTGGTGCCGGGGGGGGGGGGGGGGGGGGGGGGGGGGGGGGGGGGGGGGTGTTGGGGGATTGGGGGGGAGGGGGGAGGCTGGGAAGGGA
>NW_012270552.1:0-1221 GCF_000151885.1 Dipodomys ordii
TACCACTTGAGCCACAGCACCACTTCTGGTTTTCTAGTGGTTTATTGGAGTAAAGAGTCTCATGGACTTTCCTGCCCCTGCTGGCTGTGAACCACAATCCTCAGATCTCAGCCTCCTGAGTAGCTAGGATTACAGGCGTGAGCCACTGGCTCCTGGCTTGACCCATTAAGTCTTACTGTACCCTTTTACTTCTCTCTCTTTTTTTTTTACTAGGCTAGCTAGAAGTTTATTTATCTTTTCCTTCTTGGCCTCACTCCCTGGCCCAACCCTGCTTCTTGGATTTCATATTCATTCATTCATTTTCAGTTTCCTAAGACATGTCAGTGTCTATCTTTAAAGAATACAATAATAGCCGGGTGCTGGTGGCTCACGCCTGTAATCGTAGCTGCTCAGGAGGCTGAGATCTGAGGATCACGGTTCAAAGCCAGTCTGGGCAGGAAAATCTGTGAGACTCTTATCTCCAATAAACCACTAGAAAACCAGAAGTGGCATTGTGGCTCAAGCAGTAGAGCACTCGCCTTGAGCTGAAGAGCTGAGGGATAGCGCCCAGGCCCAGAGTTCAAGCCCCACAACTGACAAAAAAAAAAAAAGAATACAATAATTCTTTGATTGTTTTGGTACCGGTTCCATTTTTGAGTTGAAGTAGTCTGATCTTTACTGACGATTCACATATTAACTCTGTAAGCCATCTCCTTTCTAGTGGTTCGTCCACTTGGAAGCAGTATTTGAGAGCACAGCCTTAAGTCAGATGCCTGGGCCCAACCCTCAGTTCTCTACTCCTCCACAGGGGCCCACAGGAGTAAGTGTGAGATCAATGGAAAGTACTTAGAAAGGGGCTTGCCACATATCCACAACTGTTAGCTGTTACTCGCCAATGGTGACTAGGGCTACTTCAGATACCCCTAGGAAGAACAGGACAGAAAGGGGGGTGCTAAGGACCCAGAAGCTCCAGCTAGAGGGTGAGCCACGGCCTGCCCAGGGGCGGCTGGCGGTGCCTGCTTTCCCCTGTCTACTTACTGCCACTGACTGCTACTGTATTAGAATGAGGGAGTACAGCTTTGGTCTCTTTCAACTTTCCAGAAACCACAGTGGTTTTTCTGTAAACTATTATATATTAAATTTAAAAACTTACACCTGTGAGCCCTTGTTTTATAGCCATCAAACCGCAAGTCTCTACTAGCTCACAGCAATAACGGAATTCATCACGTGACGCGTCAGGGT
>NW_012270552.1:8096-8694 GCF_000151885.1 Dipodomys ordii
GGAGGCTGCAATGCTTGGTAAGAAATGTACGCATTATCCTGCCCATGTAATTGTAACCCCTCTGTACAGTATGTTCACACACACAAAAAAAAAGACACTTTAATACCGAAAAGGACAATATCAGAACAGAGAAAGGACAGTCCTGTACAATGAGTAAGTTCAGCTCTGTAGAAAACCTACACATCAGCCTTGTTTTCACCCTGGAGAAGTCAAAGTCCTGTTGCTGCGCAGCACTGGTGTTGGAAAATGACCAGATACACTAAAGACTAGTGCTCACAAATCAAGATCCGGTTTCTCAGAAAAAGGCAACAGGAACAAAATAGATTTTACGTTGTAAGACCTATTTTTTTTTTTGACAGCCAAGATGGATAAGACCCAAATATATCTCAAGGATCAACAGAAAAAGGATGGGACCTTTGCTAGAGAAACTAGCATGGGGGGCTGGGAAGGTGGCTTAGTGGTAGAGTGTTTGCCTTGTATGCTCGAGGCCCTGGATTCGATTCCTCAGCACCACATAAGAAAAAAGCTGGAAGTGGCACTGTGGCTCAAGTGGTAGAGTGCTAGCCTTGGGCTGAAGAGCTGAGGGACAGCGCCCAGG
>NW_012270553.1:0-671 GCF_000151885.1 Dipodomys ordii
TGGGCTGGGAAGGTGGCTCAGTGGTAGAGCGCTTGCCTTGCATGCATGAGGCCCTGGCTTTGATTCCTCAGCACCACATAAGCAAAAAGAAAAAAGCCAGAAGTGGCACTGTGGCTCAAGTGGTAGAGTGCTCGCCTAGAGCTGAAGAGCTGAGGGACAGCACCCAGGCCCAGAGTTCAGGCCCCACAACCGAACCCCCGTGCCCCCCCAAAAGATTGGTATTTCTGCTTTTACTTTATATTTACCTCTTTTTCTTTGGGTCAGATTCCTGCTCAGCCTCTGTATTTAGACATCTTATTCACTTAAGAAGTGTCTCTCTAAAAATGGGTACAATCTGAGCACTGGTGACTCATACCTATAATCCTAGCTATTCAAGAGGTTGAGATATGAGAATCGAGGTTCAAAGCCAGCCTGGGCAGGAAAGTCCATGAGACTCTTATTTCTTTTTTTTTTTTGTCGGTCGTGGGGCTTGAACTCTGGGCCTGGGCACTGTCCCTCAGCTCTTCAGCTCAAGGCTGAGCGCTCTACCACTTGAGCTACAGCGCCACTTCCGGTTTTCTGGTGGTTTATTGGAGGTAAGAGTCTCACGGTCTCTCCTGCCCAGGCTGGCTTTGAACCGCGATCCTCAGATCTCAGCCTCCTGAGTAGCTAGGATTACAGGCGTGAGCCAC
>NW_012270553.1:4786-6318 GCF_000151885.1 Dipodomys ordii
AAAGTAGTAAAGTTCGTTTTCGACTATCTATCTATTATTGTGAAAATACTGTACAGAGGGGTTACAATTGCATGGTCAAGGTAATGAGTACATTTCTTATCAAGCATTGTTGCCCTCTTTTGTTTCTCCTTCCCATCCCCCCCCCACCAAAGTTGTAAAGTTTGTTTTTGACATAATGACTTATACATCTCATTGTTGTAATGGGTCCACCTGTACCCTTATTTAAATGGTTTGTTTTTGCCCTTCCCCTCCACAAAAAGTTTTTTCATTTTAAAGCTATGCATTGATTATCAAGGAGGCCTGGAGCCTTTTGAGGTTATGCTCTGAGTTGGCATGTGGAATCTTGTCCAAGTGCTGGAGCCTCTGACTCAGTATTGTGTTTGTAGTCCATTCACCTCTGTGTTACGTTTTCCTTTATGTAAGCTGTGGAACATAAGAATAATACCTTATTAAAAACTGTTTCCCAACAGATCTACACTGATGATGAGGTCTGGGGGTGGACAAGTAGGAATAAAATTAGTACAACTAAAATTGACTGAACACCCACTACTACATGTTGGCAGGTTCAGTGGTGGATTCTCCCTTGCCCACCCCCAATTCTATAGTAACCCCAATTTGATGTTCAAGGGGGTTTCATTTTGACATGTCCATATATGCATTCAATGTACCTTGGTCAGATTCACCCCTACAAAACTCTCCCTCCACCTCTCTATCTCCCATCTCAAACGATTGTCAATAAGACTTATTGTTCCATTTCTGTGATGAGTCATTTACATACAATTTATTGTGTTGATTAAAAAATCCAACAACTGGTATAGGAGAGTTACTGGCTAATCAGGAGGGCCATTAAGGGGTTCTGGTCATGGACCTATGTACTGTCTCAGGGGGGACTGCTGGGGGAGGCCAAACCACTCATGTAAGTTTGGAAAGCCAGTGCAGGGAGTCAGCATTTCCTCTCAGGGACATCCAAGGACTAAGTCCATTTTCTCTCCTGCTACTTGAATCCAGCAGAAGAAAGTAGCCACATGAAGGCTAGCTAATATCAATCCCAGAGACAGGTACTCTGATATTATTTGGACAAAAGTAGATTAGGCTAAGAAGTTAACACTTTAGTGATTCCCCTCTCAAGAGAACTGTTTGCTTCTTTTTCTTATCTGTGTTTCTCATGCCTGAAGTTCAGTTATGAGTTTCAAAACTTACTTTCAAAGCTTTACTTCCTTTCTTTGTGATAGTCCTCCCAGTCCAGGTGTCTTTAATGTCTTGAAAGTAATACTCAAAAGAAAATATGAGCTGGGTACTTGTGGCTCATGCCTGTAATTCTAGCTACTTAGGAGGCTGAGATCTGAGGGTTGCGGTTCAAAGCTAGCCCAGGCAGAAAAGTCCGTGAAACTCTTATCTCCAATAAACCACCAGAAAACTGGAAGTGGCACTGTAGCTCAAGTGGTAAAGTGCTAGCCTTGAGCTGAAGAGCTGAGGGACAGCACCCAGGCCCAGAGTTCAAACCCCATGACCGACGAGAGAGAGAGAGAGAG
>NW_012270554.1:0-1446 GCF_000151885.1 Dipodomys ordii
AAAAAAAAAAAAAAGGCAGAGATATGAGGATGGAGGTTCCAAGCCAGTCTAGCCAGACACAACCTGAGAGGCTCTTATCTCCAATTCACCACCAAAAAGCCAGAAGTGTGTGTGGTTCAAGTGGTAAAGCCCCAGCTTTGAATGGAATAGCTAAGTGAGAGCACAAAGTCCATGAGGCCCTAGTTCAAGCTCCAGTATTGCTCTTCCCTAATTCCCCCAACAAAAGTATAAAGTAGTGAATCCCATGAGGCTATGGGGGCTCAACCTTGTTGGTCTGGAGTGAGGGCCCAGCACTGCCAGAGGGGATCTTAAATGTATTTTCATTAAGGTTTTGTTTTGCCTAGTACCAGAGTTTGAACTCATGACCTTGCATTCAGGCTGCTAGCTCACTCATGGCTTGGGCTCTACCACTTGAGCCATGCTAGATTTTATTACGACTACTACTGGGGATTGAACTCAGAGGCTCACACTTGGGAAGCAAGAACTCTAGGAGTTAAACCACACCCTAGTCCAATTTTTAGACCCACTGACACTTCAAATTCAGGCCCTAGGGCTGGGCACTTTCTAAGGACTCTCAGCCCCAGCCCTCTAGCTACTCCCTTTGCCCTTGGTATGGTTGAAACTTCAAGAACTAGCAACTCAAAGATCAGCTTGGCTGTCGGTTGCTGGTATCTGATGCCTAAAATCTTAGCTACTCAGGAGGTTGAGATCTGAGGTTCTCAGTTTGAAGCCAGCTTGGGTGGTAGACACATTCCAGAGACTATCTCCAGTTAGCCAGCAAAAGGCTTGAAATGGAGCTGTCACTTATATGGGGCAGAAAAAGTTAAATGGTAGAGCCTAGGTCTGAATTCAAGCCCAGGTATTGGCATACACACACAAATTCCAGAGGACCCAGTTGACCTAATACAGAGATATTGTAATGTTTACAATGTCACTTGAATCCTGAGTCCTTGAGGAGAGTGGGGGAGTCTTCACTTTACAGACTCTTAATGAAAGGGCTGCTTATTAGCCTATCTCCTAGATTTTCTAAATTCCTGAGAAAGAATTATTCTGGACTAGGAGGTACCTCCCCACCCTGATCTTAGACCTTAAACAGTAGGCTTTAGCCTGTATGGTAGTTGTTCAATAAAGGGACTTGGAGGTGTAGGAAGTGGTAGAGCATTTGCCTAGCAAGCATGAAGCCCTGAGTTCCAACTCCAGTACTGTCCACCCTCACCCCGACAAAAAAAAAAGTTCCAGGTGTGGCAATACACACCTACCATCCCAGCTGCTCAGAAGGTAAAGATTGGGAGGCAGAGACTGGAAAGATCTCATTTTGAGGCCAACAAGAGCAAAAAATAAGATCCTCGGGGCTGGGAAGGTGGCTCAGTGGTAGAGCGCTTGCCTTGCATGCATGAGGCCCTGGGTTCGATTCCTCAGCACCACATAAGCAAAAAGAAAAAAGCC
>NW_012270554.1:4436-7243 GCF_000151885.1 Dipodomys ordii
TTGCCTTGCATGCATGAGGCCCTGGGTTCAATTCCTCAGCACCATATAAACAGAAAAAGCTGGAAGTGGCACTATGGCTTAAGTGGTAGAACACTAGCCTTGAGCTGAAGAGCTCTGGGACAACGCCCAGGCCCAGAGTTTAAGCCCCACAACCCACAAAAACAGGACAGGGACCCCCCCCCAAATTACCGTCCTTTTTTCAGTTCTCCAAACAACCTGAGAGAGATTACCTACAGCACACCTGTAGCTTAGGATGCTAATATTAATCTGACCTCTAATTCAGATAATCTCACCTCTTCTTTAAGGATCTGAGTGAATTGTAGCCACAAATCTGTCAACTATGTATCTCAGAACATTGTTAGGCAAAGGGAGACTTGTGTAATCCAACCTCATTCCAGCACTTCTTTTTCTCCTAGCACCCCTTGGTTCCCCAAAGGGATACACCTGTCCCACAACACCACAGCAAACATCAGGATTCTGTGTGCAGTCAGTCACTTGCCTCTCCACCTCAAGTCAAGTGGTCCTCACAGGCCAGGTGAGCATGGCGAGGAGAGAGAGTAGGCTGGGGACACAGCTGAGCCCACTGATGTTCCTGTTCCTTTTCTAGGCCTCCCGACTCACTGCATTTGTGTCGAGAGCCCTTAAGCCGAATCCACAGGTCCTCTTCTACTCTAAGGCTGCGATCACAAACAACCCCTGGCCCAGAGGAGAGCGCTTCACAAAAGGTGGACCAGGGCCCCCAACCAACCCTGGTAGTGGTGTTGGAAGACATTACTAGTCCCAGACTCCAGGCTGAGGTATGTTAACTGGATTGAGAATGTCAGGTTCCGCTGGGGCAAGCACTCCAGTGAGGATAGAAGACAAGGGGAGGAGTTCTGCATCTGGGTTGGCTTTCTCTGGGTTCTGCATCTGAGTTGGCAAGGACACTAGTATTTTAGGTAGCACATACTACACCAAAGCAAAGAATATATAGAAAGAAGCTGGGTGCTGGTGGCTCACACCTGTAATCCTAGCTACTCAAGAGGCTAAGATCTGAGGATCAGAGTTTGAAGCCAGCCAAGGCAGGCAAACCCAAGTGACTCTTTTATCTCCAATTAATCAGCAAAAAAGCTGAAACTGGAGCTATGGCTCAAGCATCAAAGCACTAGCCTTAAGCAAAAAAGCTAAGGCGTAGTGCTCAGGCTCTGAGTTCAAACTCCAGATCCGGCCAAAATAAAACTACACGAAAAGGTCTTTGGTATGCATCCAAGCAGATACGGGGACCGAATGAATCAAGACATAGAATGAGGAGGCCAAAGAGGGCTTCCTTGCCTTATCACAACTTCCCTATTTATATTCAGAGCTACGCCAGTGACAGCCCCAGCCTCTTCTCTGCACAAAGGTGAGAGGGCTGGGGAAGGGATGATCACAGTCATCATCCCAGTAGCTGAGGCATTGGGATTTATGTATCATTTCCTTCTCTGTAGCACCTCCAGAAGCCCTAAGGGACAAAGGAAGTGCTGGCCTAGGTGGGATCTGGACTCCGAAGCTCCCCCATCGCCCCTCCATCCCAGAGCTGAGCCCGTGACAATGGCTCACCAGCTCCCACCTACACTCGGAGACTCTCAGCCTCCATTCCAGCCATCTATCCTGCCTGCGGACCCTCCACAGAGCCCACTACCAGGTGAGGACTCAGGGAGAAGGGATGAAACTTAGGATCTGGGAAATCCTAGCTAAGCTTTGAAAACTCAGGGTCAGAAGTGGGTATGGGCGTAACCCCTCCTAGGGCAGAACATAGTGCAGGAACTGGTATTTCGACTTCACAGATGTATGGTTTGACTCCTCATTGCAGGACTTAATTTTTTGGAGTGGGCTCATTCCTCTGTAGACAATAATGAGTGTGTTGGGGGGAGGGGTTGAGACAAATGAGGTAGGAGGCTTAAAAACCTGCAGTCGGGGAATGCCACCTGTGACCCTATCCTTTCTACAGCCCCAGATCCTGTTCTGGAGCGCCCATCGACCCCACCACCGTCCAGCCTCTTACGCCCTCGCCTCAGTCCCTGGAGTTTGGCCCCCCTTTTCCGTTCCGTCCGCTCTAAGCTGGAGAGCTTCACTGATATCTTCCTCACACCCAACAAAATCCCAAAGCCCCCACCCCCATCACCCCCCATGAAGCTAGAGTTGAAGATTGCCATCTCTGAGGCCGAGCAGTCCAAGGCTACCAAGGAAACTGCAACTGTCAGCCCCCGGCCCCCAATCCACCAATGGCGAACTCAGGGCTGTAGTACCCCAGCACCTTCCCCTAAGCTCTCTCTAGGCCGAAGCCACTCCTGCCCTGATTTGGGGCCTGCTGGCCCAGTCAGCTACACCTGGCCCCCTGCTCCACCCCAGCCAAGCCAGCCAAGGCCTCGGCGACACACTGTGGGTGGTGGGGAAATGGCCCGAGCCCCGCCACCACCCCGACCCTGTCTCCGGAAAGAGGTCTTCCCTCTTGGAGGAGTGGGAGCCTCTCCTCTCACCACATCTTGTTCGTCCACTGCATCCACTTCTTCCTTCTCTGAACCAGCAGAACCCAGGTAGAGCCTCCTGGAAGCCTTGGCCACAGCCTGTACCCAGCTTCCTTCCCTGAGTGTCCAGTGGGCAGGAGGTGGGGTTTTGTAGTGATTTCTGTTCTTGAGTTTGACCTTCTTTGTAGGTTGGGTTCAACCAAGGGGAAGGAAACAAGAGCCTCCAAGGACCAGGTGCTTTCAGAACCAGAGACCAAGGTAAGAGTACAGATGATGGGGGCTGGGAAGGTGGCTCAGTGGTGGAGTGTTGCCTTGCATGCA
>NW_012270555.1:0-8246 GCF_000151885.1 Dipodomys ordii
TCAAGTGGTAGAGCGCTAGCCTTGAGCTGAAGAGCTGAGGGACAGTGCCCAGGCCCAGAGTTCAGGCCCCATGATCAGACCCAAAAAACAAAACAAAAAAAAAACAGATATGAGACTCTAGTCTGTTGTATGGCTAGTGAAGATCTTCTCCCAATCCATGGGCTTTCTATTGATTTTGCTTGCTCTGTTCTTTGCCATGCAGAAGCTCTGCAGTTTCATGCAATCCCATTTGTCCAACCTTTCTTTGATTTGTTGTGTTTCTGGGTCTTTATTAAGAAATTTTCAGGCTGTGCCAAGGAGCCCTAGGGTTTCTCCTATTCCTTCCTCTAATGTATTCAGGGTGTCTGCTTTGACTTTGAGGTCTTTGATCCATGTGGAGTTGATTCTGGTTCAGGGTGATAAATGGGGATCTAGCTTTAGTTTTCCACAGGTGTTTAACCAATTTTGCCAGAACCATTTACTGAAGAGGCTGTCTTTCTTCCATTCTATATTTTTAGCTCCCTTTATTGAAGGTTAGGTGGCTATAGGTCTGTGGGTTCATTTCTGGGTCTTCAGTTCTATTCTATTGGTCCTCAGGTCTGTTCTTATGCCAGTGCTAAGCTGTTTTGATTACTGTAGCTTTGCAGTAGAGTTTGAAATTTGGTATTGCTATCCCTCCAGTACTGTTCTTTCTGCTAAGGATTGTTTTTGCACTTCGAGCTCTTTTATTGTTCTATATGAATTTTTGGCTTGCTTCTTCTATTTCATTGAAGAATGAGGTTGGGATATTGATCGGTATCACATTGAATTTGTAGATAGCCTATAGAAGTATTGCCATTTTCATTATGTTAATCCTTCCAATACAGAAGCATAGGAGGTTTTTCCACTTCCTTAATTCTGCTTTAATTTCCTTTTTCAGGATTTTAAAGTCTTAAGAACATTTTTTAATCTGTGCGTAAACAACAAAGTTTGGATTTCACCCAAATAAGCAAAGAACTATCTACAGAACCAGTTTTTAATCAAGCGAGTCTTGCAGGATACAATTGCTTTCTGATTTCACTCTTTGAATATACATTTATTTATAGTTTAGCTAACCTACAATTATATTAGGCTTTATCCATTCGTATAATTTCCTGGAAGCCTTGGGATGTTGCAACTATTTAAACTATGTACATGCCACTGACAGACTCCTTCCAGCCTGGTTGAATGGAAGTTCTTAAGTAGAGTTAGATTTAAACTATTAGATGGTATCACCTTATCTCTCCTTAAGAGGAAATTGCAAAGTGCTTGGGCCACACAACTCCCATTTCTCTACCACACAGAACCTTTTATTTTCCATCTGAACCTTTTTTTTCCATCTGACTATTTTATTTGATCATTCTCAAATATAAGTATTGTTTAGATAATCATTTTGTAGCTGAGAAAACTAAGGCTCAAAGAAGTTAAATGATGGAATATCAGAATTGGGTTTCTGCTTTGTTTAAAGGGAGATTAACTAGAAGGCACACAATTCTTTCACCAAAAACAACTAGAAAAGCTGGAAGTCATTTTTTTTTTCCAAATCTGTTTTCAAGTCATTGGAGAATTATCAAAGCAGCAGGAGCTTGAAAGGGCCTTGATCTGGAAACCAAGGAATTATATTTGCCCAACTTTTGTCCCTAAGCACTTAATAACTAGCAAACAATGGCTTAGAAACTAAGAACTTAGGCTGAACCAGTAGTTGGGAAACTAAATAGTAATTTTAAAAATCTAATATGGGACTGAGAGTAAAGGTGAAGGAGGGGACAAGAGTAAAAGTCCAGGTCCAAAATGGGGAGTATTCCTTGTTTACACTCACCCCTAAAGGGCTAATACACCCTGAGTGTGTGAACTATAAGTAGATCAGCCTCACAGACTGAAGCTCAGCTTCTCAATGGCTCAATCCCTTACTGGACCAACATGAGCTCTCTGTGCCATAATATACACAGTACCTGCTAGAAGCAGAGCTAACCTCCTCTGGAAGAAGAAGATATCACCCAGAAGCTATGAGGGAATCATTGATTAGGAGAGTAATTCTTTACATGCAGAAAAATAAAGTTTCATTTTACAGTCTGTTGGGGCATAATTTTCTCTAATAAACCAATGCTGAGCTTAGCTTCTTTTTCAGATGAGGAACATGACAGTGATGATTTACTCAATGGCTACTAAGTTCTAGGTATTCTTGGCTCTTTTGTGTCTCATAACCGTAGGTTTTTTTTGTTTTTGTTTTTTGCCGGTCATGGGGCCAGAACTCTGGGCCTGCGCGCTGTCCCTCAACTCTTCAGCTCAAGGCTAGCGCCCTACCACTTGAGCCACAGTGACTCTTCTGGCTTTTTCTGCTTATGTGGTGCTGAGAAATCGAAACCCAGGGCCTCACACATGCAAGGCAAGCACTTTACCACTGAGCCACCTTCCCAGCCCCCACAGGTTTTTTTAAAAAAAACTAATAAATTTAACTAATAAAAAAACTAATAAATTTTAACTAATAAAATTACTTACATACATTTAAATGGTTTTAACATGTCTTGATGAAAAAATACTCACTGAGAACATGAAATTTGTGTTCATTTATTATTCAGTTGAATGATCAATTTGCACATTACAAATGTACATTATATGAAAGGACAAAGACCACACTAAAATAGACTTGAGTTATCTTTATTCACTTCCTAGACCTTAATATATGGACTCTATTTTATATTCCTTTAAATAATTCCAGGATGGTTATTTCTCTGCTATAGAAGTCAACTTGAAAAATGTACAATAATTCTGTACAATTTCCTGTGTTGTTACTACTTGTAAAATTCAAATGACAAAATAACATGATTAGTGACGTTTGTATGAGCTGTTTTGGGACTTTCTTCAAAAGGTTAAGAGGATATTAAAATGTCTTTGAGTAATGACTCACTGATAAATAATAGTAAACTCAGCTTTTGGTTCAATTCTGTTCTGATATTTGAGTAACTATTAACATCTTCCTAGGTAATTTAAACACATATATTTAAAATACATAAAAATTCTAAAAGGCTCCTGATTTATCAAATATCACAGATACAAAGGTCAGAATGAAGAATTGAAATCCATCATTAAATACTTCCATAGTACTGAATTTGTGAATTAAAGAGTTCTGCAACCTTTAACATTAATTTTAGTGTACATTAATTTTAGTGATTTTTTTTGGGGGGGTCCGGTCGTGGGACCTGAACTCTGGGCCTGGGCACTGTCCCTCAGCTCTTCAGCTCAAGGCTAGCGCTCTACCACTTGAGCCACAGTGCCACTCCCAGCTTTTTTCTTTTTTGCTTATGTGGTGCTGAGGAATCAAACCCAGGGCCTCAGGCATGCAAGGCAAGCGCTCTACCACTGAGCCACCTTCCCAGCCCCTGTATTTTAATTTTTTTTCACAAGTTAAAGTCAGGTAGTTATTGGCGCCACAGTGTGAAATGATTGAATCAAGCTAGTTAACAATATTATTATAGACAGTATAAATGTCTGGCTAGACTTTATTTCATGACTGGCCAGAAGACAAATGGATTCTAACATCTGTTTCTACATTCCACCTGTTACAATATATTTGGGTTAAAACATGTGAAATTAATTCACTCCATATAGTTCTTCTCTGTTGGAAAAGGCTGAGAATTTTAATAAGTCTTTTTAGTTAAATGTGCCTATTCTTCTTTGAACTAAGTAAAAACTGCAACATAGTCTTTTCTTAGACTTGAGCTGCCATGTGGAATTTGAACTCTTTTCAATGAACTCTGTTAACATAAAATCCACTTTGAACTTTGAACCAGATCTTTTGTCTGTGCACGATTTTGACCTCAAGGACCCTATAAAAGGCATGAGGGACCCCCAGGATCCCCAAATCACAATTTAAGAAGCACTTCTCTAATCATCTAGCCCATTGTACACCACACCCCCCACCCTACACACTCTATTCCAGTGTCTTGTGGTACCCAGACACACCAAATACCTTATTGTCTTTCTTTGTGTATCCTCATCCTAAGATGCTCTTACTTCCTTTCCTGATACATTTTCATCAGTTACTTCAAATGTTCCTTTCATGAAACCTTCCTCAGATGGTCCTCTGCCCTCCCAGAGTAGATTGTGTGAATGTCCCTGTAGACTTCACTCATTCCAAGATGACTGTCCCCTCATGTAGTATATCCCAATGGCCTTCTCATCTTTCTATTTCCAGGACAGGATCTTCTGCCTAGTGTTTGAAATATTTTAATATAATCTTGTGGCACTCACTATTTTTATTGGAAATAGAAAGTATTCAAACTAGTAATCATATTATTGTGCTACACTACTTTTTATAGAGCTCATGTCTTCTTTTGAGAACCCTTAAATTTCACATCTACTTTAATGTTACTTAAATTTATTTAATTTAAAATATTATGAGCAAAGGCAACGTTTCTTGAATGTTGTCTTGAACATGAACTTTTGAACTATATACATTCTTATACACTACACTCAACTGAGAAGTACTGAACTATACAGTTACTGCCAGACTCATACCGTTGCCAGCTTTTGAACAGCCTCTTCTGAAGCTCCAAGGGAAGCCAGGCCAATTTCTTGAGAGAACTGTGCAAAACTAGGTTCAGCCAAGAGGGGAACATGACCTAAGAGTTCATGGCAGGTATCTCTGCAATAAAGGTTTGTGATACTTAACATAAATGTATAATCAACTATTTAATCGAGTCAAAATCCACGTTTATTTTTATTCTAGTTGCTCAGGTAACAATGAAGGACACTAAATAAAGTAACAATTTTGGTTCAAAATCTTGGCTACATGCACACACACACACACACACACACACACACACAAGCATGCACATACATATTAGATATTCAAAGATATCCATCCCCATCTTCTCACCCCCATCCAAATCAGGTGACTACCCAAATGCCATTTTCTCCATGATCACCCTTCACACAGCAACATCACCCACATAGACTTTTCCAACTTCTTTCCCACATTTATTTTTCTCCATGGCATCTGTGCTCTCTTTCTCTCTCTCTTTTTCTGGCTCACACATACACACACACACACACACACACACACACACACACACATTATTATATGTAGTCCCACTCCTCAAAATTCAAGCATTAGAAAACAGGAATTTTTCTCTGATTTTGTTTTCACATTCCTTAAGCTTAGAACACCATCTGGTACCTAACAAGTTGTCAATAATAATAATAATGGCTAATTGTACAGAGCATGAAATGTTTAGCTTAAGTGTACATACATACAAATTCTTTAAACCTATGGGATGGGTACCATTATTATAATAGCTGCAGCAGAAGTACTTACGGCTCTGGGGTGTACAGGGGATCTGAACTGTGTCTCACGTACTGGGTGCAGTGAAAAACTCGAAAGGCTAAACCTGATAGGAAATCTCTTGGGGATAAGTACCCAGCCACGGGACGGATGGAAAACCCTGTGCGCTCTGCAAAACCAAGGAGAAAACAGAAAACAGAAATGTTCACCTCAGGTGGAGATCGTTGGCTACATTTTACTTCTGCCAATGGCACCAAGTAATGCTTTGAGGAAGGACATGGAAATGAGAACATATCATCTGCCAGGTACCTGTGGCTCATGCCTTTAATCCCAGTTACTAAGGAGGATGGGATCTGAGGATGATGGTTCGAAGCTAGCCCAGGCAGGAAAGTCGGTGAGCCTCTTCTCTTCAGTTAACCACCAAAATGCTGGAAGTGAAGCTATGGCTCAAGTGGTAGAGTGCTAGCCTTGAGCTGAAGAGCTGAGGGACAGCGCCCAGGCCCAGAGTTCAGGCGCACAACCAGACCCCCCCCAAAAATCATAAGGTTCTTTATGAATAACTAAAGCAGTAAGGGCTGGGAGCATGACTCAAGTAGAAGAGTGCTTGCCTAGCAAGTTCAAAACTTCATTGCCACCATAAAAAAATGAAAGTATAGCTTTGATTGCTGTATCTCCTATGCTTTTCAACCCATTATCTTTTCCTACATTGTCTCTCAGGCTAAATAGTGTATATCTTTTAATCGTTTTTCACGTACCAGTAAGCTTTCCCTGTTCTTCCAGCTGAAATGAATTACTCTTGAATACAACACAGAATAATATTCCAGCTGTATATCTTTTCTTATCATTTTCTGTACTTTCATATACAGTTCATTTTCCCTAATAATCTATAAATTCTCTGATTAGAAGGAATAAAAGAAACCAATTTCTCCATGTACTTGATTCATATTTGTAAGTACCTCAATATATGCAACATACTTTAAATATTTCTTATGAAAGGGAGATGTACTGAGTAAGGAATGGTAGAAGGGATGACTCTAATCAAGAAGCACTGGACTCATGTTAAATGGTAACCTCCTTCTACAACCATTTGAAGCTGAAAAAAGAAAAGTTTTAAAAAAATGTTTAGAAAAGAAGAGAAGAAAAGAAAAAAGAAGAAGAGAAGAAAAGGGATAGTGTTAAAAAGAAGAAGAAGAAGAAGAAGAAGCATCCTAGAGTGCTGACTCCTAATTATCTGGCTCCTTCCTTTTGTGACTTATTATGATTATTAGATCTAACTTTTTCAGAAGGTAATGAAGGAAGGCATGAGAAAGATACACTTTACCTCATCTTCTCCTTTGCATCATCAAAGCTTTCAGATACAAAATAGACATCCTGAAAAGTTGTGATGAGACATTCTTGTTTGCAAGTAATCTTGGGATCAAAGGGCTTTACTTTGGCATGTCCAGAAAGTGCATGCTAGAGGACAAAGAGTCAGTGGGTCAAAGAATACAATCTATTTTCATAGACTACATTGCTGCCAGAACTGGCACACCTCTAAATGTACTGTTTCAAAGTTATTTCCTATAGCTCTATTTAATCCATATTATACTCCAGCAAAATGGATGGCTTTTTTCCAGCCACCTCTCCCCACCCCCACAAAAAAATGCCTCAAAGACATTTATTCCTACATTATAGCACCTACTTTCTACCCAGAACTAGTTACATTGATACTTGACTGAGTTACACCCACCACCAGGGGGTACAGAGTCATTGACACCAAGACAATATCTTGGACAGTGTTGGATAGATATCTATCACTCAACAAACAGGTCCACTGAAACACTGTATAGATACTAAGTCCCAATTCCTGACTAGTTGTAAAAATTATTGTTCATATACCAGAAAGGAAAATACCTTTGCATATTTCATAGAGAAAAAAATGTCTTCAAATAATGTTTTCTGCTACACAAGAATTTCTATAGCAAAGTCTTATTCAAAATCAAAACTATTTCAAATACAAAAACTATTTCAGTTATAATCAATATATCAATTACAGCAAGTGAAACAGTTAAGTGTAAAGATTTATGTCTCTTACTTTGAGTTCACTGATAGAAGAAAGCAAGCCAGCACCAAACACTTTTAGTTGCCCATCTTGTTTACACAGACCGAACTCCACAGTGAAAAAGTAGCACTACAAAAGGATGTCAGTATTACTTTCACATCCTGAATATCTCAGTTTAAAACAGATTTCAACTCTTAGCCAATTTCCCAATATATTCTCAGGTAAAGCCCATTACCTTAACCTTTTTTTTTTTTTGGCAGGGAGGGCGGGGAGGCGTGGCAATGGGCTTGAACTCTGGGACTGGGCACTGTCCTTGAGATCATCAGTTCAAAGCTAGCACTCTACTTCTTGAGCCACAGCACCACTTCTGATTTTCTGAGTGGTTTATTGGAGATAAGAGTCTCACGGACTTTCTTGCCCAAGCTAGCTTTGAACCACGATCCTCAGATCTCAGCCTCCTGAGTAGCTAAGATTACAGGCATGAGCCACCAGTGCCCGGCTACCCTAACCTTTATTCAATAGTCTTTCTACAGTCTGGCTCATCCTAAACAAAAGTAATTTCCCAAGCTGCTCTGAAGACTCATACATAACTTAAAAATTACAGAGGACCCCAAAGATCTCTTGTTGAGGCACAGATAGCTATATCAACCATATTAAAATTAAAACTGATAAAAAATAATTTAATGGTAGTTTTAAGTATAGTAGCCATTTTATGGTAACATTTTAATAAAGGTCAATTTTACAAAACAAAAAAGTAGTGATGTATTTTAATTTTTTTTGGGGGGGGGTCAGTCGTGGGGCCTGAACTCTGGGCGCTGTCCCTCAACTCTTCAGCTCAAGGCTAGCGCTCTACCACTTGAGCCACAGCACCACTTCCGGCTTTTTTCTTTTTTGCTTATGTGGTGCTGAGGAATCAAACCCAGG
>NW_012270556.1:0-1164 GCF_000151885.1 Dipodomys ordii
GGCAATGTCATTCTTTCTGATGGAGGCATAGAATTCCATTGTGTATATATACCACATTTTCTTGATCCATTCATCTACTGAGGGGCATCTGGGTGTAAAGTTCGTTTTTCAACATAGCGTCTTGTACATCTTATTGTTTCAATGGGTCCACCTGTATCTCTATTTAAACAATTTGTTTTTCCCTTCTTCTCCATGAATTATACCAACAGCAAATACAGTGAAAACAGGGGTTGTACTGTGGGGGAGGGACATACAAAGAAACAAAGAAATCATCTTATAAATAGCTTTTTCTTTCAAAGTTAGCATTCTCCCATTTGAACCATACCTCTACTTCCAGTTTTTTTCTGGTTATTGGAGATAAGAATTTCACAGACTTTCTTGCCCAACCTGGCTTTGAACCAGGATCCTCAGATCTCAGCCTCTTGAGGAGCTAGGATGACAGGCATGAGCTACCAGCATCAGGCTTCTCAGGCCTATCTTAATATCTATTTTGCACATAACTGGCTGCATCCTAAGTAGTGGGATTGGCTACTTTTCAAGGGAACAAACAATTAGAGTTCTGTCTAGCAGAGCTTTTCATCTGCGAACTCTAAGGAAAAACCATGAATTTATTTTAGATATTCATTCATTAACTTTCCAATAACTTAAGTTTGAATAGTATTTCATCTAAACTTAACTGTAGCTAATTGTCTTTGTGCGTCAAACTTTTTCAAATAGTTTTTCTTCTCATAATTTTTTTTTTTGGTCGGTCGTGGGGCTTGAACTCTGGGCTTGGGCACTGTCCCTCAGCTCTTCAGCTCAAAGCAAGCATTCTACCACTTGATCCACAGCGCTACTTCTTTTTTTTCTAGTGGTTTATTGGAGATAAGAGTCTCACAGACTTTCCTGCCTGGACTGGCTTTGAACCGTGATCCACAGATCTCAGCCTCCTGAGTATTATAGACCTGAGCCATTGGAGCCCAGCTCTTCTCATAGTTCTTTTCCATTTTTTAAATTGTTATTATAAAGGTGATATACAGAGGGGTTACAGTTACATAAATCAGGTAATGAGTACATTTCTTTTTTTTGGGGGGGGGTCCGGTCGTGGGGCCTGAACTCTGGGCCTGGGCGCTGTCCCTCAGCTCTTCAGCTCAAGGCTAGCGCTCTACCACTTGAACCACAGCG
>NW_012270556.1:4938-7578 GCF_000151885.1 Dipodomys ordii
CGGGAGCGCCGGCACCGGCGGCGGGTGGGCTGCTGCTGCAGAGAGGGCGGAGAAGGCGGAGGAGGCGGAGGAGGAGAAGGAGGAGGAGGCGGCGCCGGGCGCCCAGGCCGCCGGCTAGGCCACGGGCCTGCACCCCGGGGGCGGATGGGACGCCGGTTTCCGTGGAGCAGCCGCCTAAGACCCCAAGTTCCTGGGCTGACTTGGAAGCGCCAAAAATAGAAGGTAATGTGTCTTTGTTTCCCAGTTGCGGCGGCAGGCAGACAATTGATTATGCAGCATGGTATTTCTCCTTCCAGCCCCCCACCCCACCCCCTGGCTGGGCTGGGCGACCCGAACGCGGGGGTGGAGGGGGGTCCCCCACCCCATTCCCGGGCCGGGGGCGGCCGGAGGCTTTTATTTCGCCTAGGTTACATTTTTTGGATGCCAGCTCCACGTGGGGTGCAGCCCACTCCACTCCCTGGCCCTGCCTTCCCCGCGCTCCCCGGGGTTCCCCGGGCAGGGAGGCCGGGGGAAAGGCAGGGCTGCGGGCCAGCTGGGTGTTTCATGTTTTAATTGGTTTTCACGTTTTCTGGAAGTGACAGCGCAGTGCTGCCCTGGGGTGGCCGAGAGAAGCGCTTGGGCAGCAAGGTGGCCGGAGGCCGGGCCTCGGAGCCAGACCGCCCAAGCCGGCTCTCCCATTCCGGGAGGTCTGCGGCAAGTTGGATGCAGAGAGAACCCCAGGCTGGCCAGAGGGAGGGGGAGAGCTTCTCAGGCCTGAGACCCTCCTCCCCCTCTTAGTACCTGTTTTATTATTATTATTGTTGTTGTTGTTAAATGGGCAGCCAGGGGCTCACGCCTGTAATCCTAGCTGCTCA
Source organism: Dipodomys ordii (assembly GCF_000151885.1). Lineage (NCBI taxonomy): Eukaryota > Metazoa > Chordata > Mammalia > Rodentia > Heteromyidae > Dipodomys > Dipodomys ordii. The sequence goes on from NW_012270556.1 coordinate 5,793, forward strand.
GGTGGCCAAGGTCTGAGGATCGCGGTTCGAAGCTAGCCTGCCACAGGTAAAGTCAGCCAGAGACACTGATCTTCGATTAGCCAGCAAAAAAAAAAAAGTCAGAAGTGGAGCTGTGGCTCAAGTGGTACAGTGCTTATTTAGCCTTAAGCCGGAAAAAGCTCAGAGACAGTGGCCAGGCCCTGAGTTTAAGACACACACACACACACACACACACACACACACACACACGTAGTGCCTCTGTATTGTAGGCAGCTGCCCAGATGTTGTTGCATGGTGAATTCAGGAAAGATTACTGCCTGCACTTGGGAACCTGGGGGAGGGCCGTGTGTGCCTGGGTGTCACCAGCCTTTCTCCAATCCCTATTAGCAGAGTAACTGCTCAGTGGATCCAAGCAAATTCTGCAAAATGTCCAAGGGATGGTTGTTCTAATAATAGCTTTGGCAGCGGGCTCCTTAACGGACATCCTTATTCTGAATGATGCCTGCGAAGCGCCCGCCCTCCCGGGAAGCGCAGCTTGCTGATATAGGAGATCCAGTGCCAGCAAAAGGACTCCCTGACCCCACCGTGAATGGAGGAGACTCTGCCTCCCCTGTGAATGGAACAGCCCAGCCCGGGCTGCCACTGCCGCCTCTGGCTCCTTTCAGTTTGAATCCTCCCAGATTCTGATGAGAGACAGGGATGTGCAGAAAACCCAGACAGCCACATTTCTAAATGGGAAATGGCTCATCTGTAATGTTGGATTGACAGCCGGCCTTCAACTGCTGGGAGCATTCAGTTGCTCCTCTTCCCCTCCTCTCCTCCGCCTCACTCCAGTCCCTTCCCACCTCAGAATCCATCACCTGGGCAAGCACCAGCTAACCTAGGACCTACTGCTGACTGCATGCAAGGCAGCCACTACAGACTCTGGGGACAGTATCTCAGGAGCTGGATGCAACTGTCTTTAGAATTTGTAGAAATAAGCAATATATGTTATTCTTAAACTATGCAACCAAGTGCTCTGGGGCTAGGAGGGGTGTTTGTGTGTGTGTGTGTGTTTCAGTGTTTTATTTATGGTCTTTAAATTACATTCAACCCATCCGTTTGGTCCCAGAAAACCAGAGTCTCTAATGTCGTTCCTTGTGTCTCACTACCTCAAATTTCAGAAGAGCCAAGTTGTACATTGTCTTCTGTTGTCAGAAGGATCTATTCTGCCACCAATGACATTTGGATTTGTTTAAGACAAAAGGATTGAGAGATCTGTCTGGGGCTCTTAGATTAGCAGACATTTAATCCTCAGAGGTTGCATAGTTATAATTATTTTAATTGGAGGCAGCATTTGGGTGGGCTTTGAAATTCATACTGTATTGTTCAGCCATACAACCCGTGATTAGAAAGTTGCCTCCAGGTATTTTGAAAGAAGGAGCATGCTATATGCAAAGTTTTGTGGTTAGTACTGGGTGCTGTGGCTCACACCTGTAATCTTAACTACTCAGGACGCCGAGATCTGAGAACTGTGGTTTGAAGCCAGCCTGGGTAGAGTTGGTTAGGCTATTCTCTCCAGTTAATCAGCAAAAGGCCTTCCAGATTCTGGTGAGCCAAGCAAGAATTTTTTAGCTAAGTGAGAGTGTAAGGCCCTGAGTTCAAGCCCCAGTTCTCTCTCTCTCTCTCTCTCTCACACACACACACACACACACACACACACAGAGTTGTGTGGGTAGTGATTATGTTTGGTTTTTTTTTGGTCCAGTTGTGGGGCCTGAACTCTGGGCCTGAGTGCTGTCCCTCAGCTCTTCAGCTCAAGGCTAGC
>NW_012270557.1:0-2499 GCF_000151885.1 Dipodomys ordii
CTCTGGTTTTTCTCTGAGTGTTCGTCTTTTTGTTGTTGTCGGTCTCTTGGGGAGATTAAGCGTTGGAACTCGAACTCTCTTTTTGGTTGGAGAGAGCTGTGGCGTTTCCCTACTGCCCCGTCGCCATCTTGGTCCCCCCCCCCCAGTCTTCTTTTGCTCAAGACTAGCACTCTACACTTTAAGCCACAATGTCATTTTTGGGTTTATTGATGGTTAATTGTACATCTGAGTCACAGGGGCTTTTCAGTCCAGGCTGGCTTGGAACTGTGATCCTCAGATCTCAGCCTCCTAAGTAGCTAGGATTACAGGCATAAGCAACTGGTGCCTGGCTTCCAGTGTTTTTAAATTTTTTGTTTCTTGGAGGATATACTAGTCTAAATTAGTTTTTTCTTAGACTAACACGTGTCTGGTGTAAAATAAATTGTTAGATAATGGAGTATTGATTTGTAGCAGCCTTAATAATTTAATAGTCTGTTGCTGAAAGATGACTTTTTAAGGCCTTTTCTTCTGCCTGAAATCTTGGTCCAATAGCATAGCTTTGCTTTTCCTCCAAGATGAAGAACATGTATAAGAATGTTACACATATTTTGCTTATTTTTTGTGGCATGCTCTCACTCATGATTGAGCAGTAATTAAAAGCATGCTATATCCGTTCAAGTTGTTTTAGTCACTCTAAAACCATAGCTTCAGCATAACAGAAGTGACAGGTGTCTTACTTTTTGCTGTGTACTTAACCATTCTGAAAACAATGCATTTTCTGTTTCTGTTTAAATCTTAGATTACTCCTGATTCTAAGTTAAGTATACCAGACTTACCCAGTCCTGATGAGGATAACAAGCTAAAAGTACAGAAAGTGTCCAAAATTCAGTACCACGAAGTGAACTTAGAGCCCGAGAATACATTGGACCAGCATTCCTTTTCTTTGCCCACATGCCGCATCAGTGAGTCCGTGAAGAAATTAATGGAGCTTGCCTATCAGACTTTGCTAGAGGCAACAACCAGTAGTGATCAATGGTATGGAACTGAGTCATCAAAAAATGGCAGTGACTTGGTGAAATGCAGATCTGACTAGACCTTTATTTAGAAAATTAGCTGCAGTTTTTTGAGTTTTTGTATACTATCAGTTAATTTTTTTTTCTAGAAAGTACAACACATATATACATTGGTGTCTTAAGTTTTTTTTTTTTTTTTTTTTGGTTCCGGTTGTGGGGCCTGAACTCTGGGCCTGAGAGCTGTCCCTCAGCTCTTCAGCTCAAGGCTAGCACTCTACCACTTGAGCCACAGCGCCACTTCTGGCTTTTTTCTTTTTGCTTATGTGGTGCTGAGGAATTGAACCCAGGGCCTCAGGCATGCAAGGCAAGCGCTCTACCACTGAGCCAACTTCCCAGCCCCATAGAGATTTCTTTTGTTAATCTGAGAAGTTGCTCAACTTTGTTACCCATATTAAATATTTAAATGATTTTTTAGTAAATATTTTTAGTAATATATCAACAAAACTGTTCCATAGCTGTAGCCTAAGGAAGAAAAAATGCATTTAATATTTGAGTTTTTTAAAAAATATAGGTTACTTGTTATTTTAATTAATTATAAGAAGAGTTTTTTGTGACTATTTTTTATTTGTATTCTCTGCTATGGTTTACAATTCTCTCACTTTCTATGTAGTTAAGCAAAGGAAAAGAGAAAATGTGTTGGGGTGAGCGGATGCCAATTTGTCCATAAGGATCTTAGGGATTCAGACAGTTGGCTTAGGAGTGCCATAGCTCAGAAATGTTTATCCCATTGTCATGGAGTTAAGCGTTGCCTCTCTTGTTTCTATGTATGATCTTGGACTTTTGCACTAAACCAATGGTTTACAAACTTTAGTGTGCTTCAGAATCACTTCAAAGCTTTGCTGAAACATAGATTTCTGGACTCAGGTCCAAGATCCAGAAGGTTGAGGGGATGGTGGACACCACCTGGAGTTTGAACACATTTTAAGGGATGCTGATGATCGCTTGTCATAGGACCACATTGTGAGACCCACTGTCTTCAGATTTTGATTCTCAGCTTTGGAAATATCTTAGAATTACTCAGGAAGCTTTAAAACAGACACACTTGCCAATGCCCTAATTCTAGAGCTTTTGATTCATAGTTGCAGTGTAAGACTCAAGGATCTTTTTTTTTTCTTTTTTTTTTTTTTCAAAGCTCCACAAATAATTCTGAGGTATAACGTGGCAGCTGTTTCAGATGGTTGGTTTCTGGCCTATATCTTACATCCAGCATTCAGTCAGCCATCAAGAAAGTGTTCATTGAGTGATCTTGGTGGATATACAGCAGAAACATAAGACAAGATTTCTTCTCAAGCCAGGTAGATGGACGAACATGTAGGGCAGAATTAAAGTAGTGATTTCTTCTCAAGCCAGGTAGATGGATAACATGTAGGGCCTAATTAAAGTAGTGATTTTTTTTTATCCCGGATGAAACTTAATATCTGGAAATATATATATATATATATTTTTT
>NW_012270558.1:0-1934 GCF_000151885.1 Dipodomys ordii
ACCCATCCACCAATCCATCTACCTACCATCCATCCACCTATTCACCATACATCCATCTACCTATCAATCTCTCCATCATCTACCCATCCACCTACTCATCCATCCATCATCCACCCATTTATTTATCCATCCATCATCTATCCATCTACTCATCTATCCATCCATTACCCTTCCATTCATCCACCAGTCTATCCACCCACCCACCAAGCCATCTATCTACCATCCATCCATCAATCAATCCCTCCATCAACCCATCCACCCACCCATCCATCCATCCATCCATTTACCATTCACCCATCCACTATCCACTCACCTATTTGCAGTCAGCAGCATCAGTGGGCAAAAGCCACATGGCTTAGATAGAAGTGCTGTCTTCTCAGAGCTGGCTGCCAGCTGCAGAAGTGAACTAATTGTAAGAAGTGGTGCTGTAGAGTCACAGTCACTGGGAGCAGGGGGCCGGTGGATCAGGAGGGCGTTTGACACTGATGGAACAGGAGGGAGTTGGAGCAGGATTTTCCAGATGGCTGGAGGAAGGAAGAGGAGGCACTTGCCCGTAAGTGGGGTGCCTGGGCCTGCTGTCATCTTCTGTCTGGAAGGGAAGATGCAGGGAGGTGATGGGGAGGGAGGGAGCAGCACAGAGCAGAGCAGAGGCGGAGAGCAGCCTCTTCCTTTGGCTGGGCTCATCAGGTCTCGGGTCACAGGCCAGGCAAATGATCGCTCCAGTCTCATAGCATAGTAGCTTCGGGACCAGCATTTGTTTCCAGGTGCTGGGGGTGCAGGTTAGTTCCTGCTATAAGTGTAGGACATAGAACTCTGCAGGACACCTGCTTCCACCTGATCTGCACTGAGAGGGGCTCTGGGAGTTGTGCCTATGAGGCCGGTCAGCTTGGCTCCTCCCTTTTGGAAGGCGCAGGGAGCTAAGTACAGCTTGGCCCCCAGGTCATGGCCAACACAGGTTCCTGACCCTCATCCATCACAGTGTGACTGCTGGCTGGTACAGGATGTGAGCTGGTTCCAGCTGGTTCCATCCCAGTGGTGGCGGACAAACCATCCTTGCATTCTTGCTTGGTGGCCTCAGCTCGGGGCAGCACGTGGAGGGACCTTACAGAAAGGTTTCCTCTTCAGCCCAGCCCGAGATGCTTTCCTGTGATTTGATGGAGCTAATGCTGAAAGCTCCTCTCAGCCAGCTGGGGTCAGAGGTCAACAGGTTCTTGCAGTGGGGGACACAGAGAAATTTGGAATTGGAAATTGCTGTCTGCTGTTTTGAAAGGTGTAAAATGTTTAAATAATTACTTCCACATGCAGAGGGCTCTTTCCTGCCCCCTCCCACCTGGCTCTCCATCGGCTCCCTTTTACTTTCTGTTAGCTAGAGCTGGCGCCTCCTTTCCTGAGCTCCCTCTCCCCTGCTTGTAGCCCCTTCCTCTGCCTGTTTCTCCTTTGCCCCCAGCTCCCGCCTGAGCTTGGAGTGAGTTCTAAGGGTGCCTCATTAGCGACTTAGATTTCTTTTCTTTGCTTGTTTGTTTTTAAATGTTTCTCTTAAGTAACACACAGAGAGAGGCCTGTTTGCTTTTCTTGCTTAGTGTCTCTCTGCCAGTTTGTCACTACACAGAGACTGGGTGGCCGGCTCCCTGCACAGCTGGAGGACCAGAGGAGATAAGGGCAGAGCACAGAGAGGGTGCCAGCAGACACACCTGGGGAAGCTGGTGTGTCACAGTGCGAGCGGACCTGTTCACACTTGTGTGACATGGACAGGAAGCAGCTGTGCAGCCATGCATCCCTGGTGCATGCCTGAGGTCCTCAGGGCTTCATGCAAACGGCTCAAACCCAGTCTGCCTAAAGGAGCACTGTCCCACAGAAAAAACACCAGCCACAGGCAAGACTTAACACTGTAGTGAAAGGGGGCTGGGAAGGTGGCTCAGTGGTAGAGCGCTTGC
>NW_012270558.1:6204-7984 GCF_000151885.1 Dipodomys ordii
GCATCCCTTGGGGTCAGCGTCCCTCAGGGTCAGTGTCCCTTGGGGTCAGCATCCCATCCCGCAGGGTCCGTGTCCCTGGGGTCAGCGTCCTGTCCCTCAGGGTCAGCATCCCGTGGGGTCAGCGTCTCTCAGGGTCAGTGTCCCTTGGGGTCAGCGTCCTGTCCTGTGGGGTCAGCGTCCCTTGGGGTCAGTGTCCTGTCCTGTGGGGTCAGCGTCCCTCGGGGTCAGCATCCCTCGGGGTCAGCGTCCCTTAGGGTCAGCATCCCGTCCCATGGGGTCAGTGTCCCTTGGGGTCAGTGTCCTGCCCTGCAGGGTCAGCGTTCCTCAGGGTCAGTGTCCCTCAGGGTCACCACTCCTCAGGGTCAGTGTCTCGGGGTCAGCATCCCGTCCCGTGAGGTCAGCATCCCTCAGGGTCAGCATCCCGTGGGGTCGGCGTCTCTCAGGGTCAGCGTCCCTTGGGGTCAGCATTCCTCGGTCAGCGTCCCTCGGGGTCAGCGTCCCTCGGGGTCAGCATCCCTCAGGGCCAGCGTCCCTCGGGGTCAGCATCCCTCAGGGTCAGCATCCCATGGGGTCAGTGTCTCTCAGGGTCAGCGTCCCTTGGGGTCAGCGTCCCTCGGGGTCAGCATCCCTTGGGGGTCAGCATCTCTCAGGGGTCAGCATTCTGCGTGGCCAGCATCCCTCAGGGTCAGCGTCCCTTGGGGTCAGCGTCCCGCGGGGTCAGCATCCCTCAGGATCAGTGTCCCTCGGGGTCAGCGTCCCTCAGGGTCAGTGTCCCTCGGGGTCAGCGTCCCACGGGGTCAGCATCCCACGGGGTCAGCGTCCCTCAGGGTCAGCATCCCATGGGGTCAGCATCCTGCGGGGTCAGTGTCTTGAGTAGTGACAGAGTGCCGTTGCGCCCCAGGGTTGGAAACACCCGAGGGCCAGAAGCTTGAATTGGAGGTGTTGGCGGGGCCATCCTGGCTGACCCCTGGGGAGGACATGAGGCTGTCTCCCTCTCCGCGGGTCCTGGGTGTCCCCTGCTGGCGGCCCTGTCGCTCCAGCCCCTGCCTCTGTCTCACCGGCGGGCAGGTTATGGAGCAGGCCTGCCCTCGGTCAGCGCGGCCTTAGCCGGTCATGTCTGCAGAGGCCTTTTCTCCAAATGAGGGCCCAGGCCGGGTCCAGGACTCAGCTCAAACGGCGGCGGAACAGGGCGGCGCGGGGCTGTGGAAGCAGGTTGGGGTCCCAGCACTGGGGACCGCGGCTGAGGGGCGCGGGATGCTCGCTCTGCCGGAGTCTCAGGGCCCAGGATGAGAGAGACAAAAAGTCACCCAGACCCCAGTGCCAACCTACAGGCCGCCTGGCCGCTCTGTGCCACTGGTGGGCAGAGGCAGGGCTCAGAGCCTGGGCTTTGGCCACTGGCACTGCCTCAGAAAAGCTGGAACTATATTGAGCACAGGATTCCGCTTCCTGTGCCCCGGCAGTGGAGTGTGCCCAGCTTTCATTCCTGCCAGGCTCACCGGGGAGGTGCCCTGCAAGACGTTTTCCTGAGTAAATGTTTGCATCCTCTCATCTTCCTTTGGTGCACAGCACTGCCGGAAGGCAGGAGAAAAGGCAGGAGCAGGAGCAGCTGACAGCTCCACGAAGCACTTGTCCGTGTGTGTGTGTGTGTGTGTGTGTGGTGTGTGGTGTGTGTGTGTGTGTGTGTGGTATGTGTGTGTGGTGTGTATGTATGTGTGTGTGTGGTGTGTGTGTGTGTGTGGTGTGTGTGGTGTGTGTGTGTGTGTGGTGTGTGGTGTGTGTG
>NW_012270559.1:0-1019 GCF_000151885.1 Dipodomys ordii
GGCCGGGGGGAGGGGGGTGTCCGAGGCCTGGGGCGGAGAGGCCCCGTGGCCCAAACCTCCTGGGACCGACACCTCACAGCTCAGCCGCATGCGCTCTCCCCGGAGCTTGGCCTGACTACCACTACTTGAAATGTTGGGACATCCACATCTCTCCAACTCAGATGGAAGAGAAAAACCAACAACAACAACGACAACACCGGGCGCCGGTGCCTCCCAGCTACTCAGGAGGCTGAGATCTGAGGATCGCGGTTCAAAGCCAGCCCGGGCTGGAAAAACCAGAAGTGGCGGTGTGGTTCAAGCGGTAGAGCGCTCGCCTTGCGCTGAAGGGCGCAGGGGCAGCGCCCAGGCCCTGAGTTCAAGCCCCACCACCGACCAAAGCAAATAAATAAGAAGGCAGAAAATGAAAAAAGCCAACATGCGGGGCGCTCGCCCTTGGCATGTGCCCCGGTGTCCGGGTATCCCGGGGTCCCGGTGCCCCTGCGTCTGGGTGTCCGGGTGTCCCGGTGTCCGGGTGCCCCAGTGTCCGGGTGTCCCAGTGCCCGGGTGCCCCGCCCGGTGTCCCGGTGCCCCAGCGTCTGGGTGTCCGGGTGCCCCAGTGACCGGGTGTCCCGGTGACCGGGTGTCCCAGTGCCCGGGTGCCCCGGTGACCGGGTGTCCCAGTGCCCGGGTGCCCCGGTGTCCGGGTATCCCGGTGCCCCGGGGACCCCCCTACCCCCGCCGCGGCGCTCACCTCGCACTCCTGCTCTCTGGCCGAGCAGGACTCGCTGTCGCCCTCCGTGTCCGTCTCCGAGTCGTCGCCCAGGCTGATCACGCAGGCGTAGGGGCAGGGCTCCTGCTGGGGCTCGGACGCGTAGCCGTCGTTCCCCGCCTCCAAGCCACCGGCGCAGCCCTCGGCACCCAGGGTGCTGATGAAGGGGCAGTGGACGGAGCTCAGCGTGGCGAAGGTCCGCGGGCCCGGCTCCGGGCTCTCGCTGATCCGGATGCCCAGCCAGGGGCACTCGGGGCGCTTCTGGGCGTGG
>NW_012270559.1:1869-3652 GCF_000151885.1 Dipodomys ordii
CGTTGGCAGGGGCGGCCGAGTCCATGAACTTGAACCTGAGGAACTGGAAGCAGGACTCCTCCACGTCGTGCACGCGGAGCAGAGCCACGCACCTGCAGACCTCCTCCACGTTGTCCCCGCTCAGGACCAGCTTGGCGGTGTAGGCGAACTGGATCAGGGGTTCAAAGCCCTTGACCGTCACCTGGGGACGCACAGGACAAGGACAGACCTGTGAGGGGGAGGGGCGGCCACTCCTGGGTGCAATAACAACAATAACAGTAACAACAGCGGAGACCTTGGGTTTCCGTGCAGCCACCCTCGGCTCCTCCTGCCTCCCTCCTCGGATGCTGTCAGGATGGGATTCGAGGTCCACCGCCCAGTGACGAAAGCTACGGTTCCGGGAGGTGACGAGCCAGCGCCGGGCCGAGTGCCCAGACCGAGAAGATAAACCAGACTCGGGCGCCTGTGTAGCTGTCGGTCCTGGGGCTTGAACCCGGGGCCTCGGCGCCGTCCCCGAGCTCTTCAGCTCAAGGCCAGCGCCTGAGTGGTTTCTTGGCCATCAGGGGCTCACGGCCTTTCCTGTCCCAGCTGGCTTTGAACCGCGATCCTCAGAGCCCTCCGCCCTCCCGAGTGGCCTGGAACCCCCACGGGCCCCCACGGGCGCCAGGGGTGGGCGGCGGGCGGCGGGGCGCTCACCTCCTCGGGCAGCGTGATGCTCAGCTCGGCCTCGGCGTGGCCCACGACCCGCGCGTGGAAGTAGCTGCTGCAGGCGGCCAGCACGGCGCGGTGCGCGCGGAAGCGCCGGCCCTGCACCAGCACCGTGAGGTCGCACAGCACGTCCTTCTCCCGCTGCTCGTTGAGGCCGAGCAGCACGTGGGTGCTGTGCACCGACGACTCGTAGGCGAACACCGCGCTCTCGCTCACCGACATCCTGCACGACACACGGCCTTGGGACGGGCAGCGAGGAGCATGCTTCAACCGTCATCCGCCTGCAAGACACGGGGGAGGGGGGGAGGACAGGGGGGACTGTAGTCTTGCTTCGAAGGGTGCAGGAGACATTGCAACCAAGCACCAGCACCACGGCCTCCAGAGACGCCACTGGGCTCCTATGTGTGCAGGTGCTGGCTCTGGGGCTTGAGCTCAGGGCCCTGCACTGTCCCCCACCACCCACGTCAAAGCGTGTGCCCTGCCACCCCTCCACTTCTAGCTTTTTGCTGGGTAAGCAGTGTTTCATGAATGTGTTCCTGCCCAGACTGGCTTCAATCCTCAGCCTCCTGAAAAGCTAGGCTTAGAGGTTTTTTATTAACCCCTCCCCAGTATTATGCCTGTGGGGTTACTATATATTGGGGGGGTTTTGTTTTTGTCGGCTATGGGGCTTGAACTCAGGGCTGGAGCTCTTTGAACTGGGCTGGCTTTGAACCCAACCGCGATTCTCAGATCTCAGCCTCTTGAGTAGCGCGAATTACAGGCAATGAGCCACCAGTGCCCAACTGGTATGTATTTTTTGACTAAACATTTCTGATAACTCCTATGTTTCAACAGTTTGAGAAAGCAAGAGTTCGCCTGTGTGATGAATGATAACGGGTGTTTTGATGACGAGGCAGTTTTGCTTGTGGCCTGTCTCTATAGTGTGGTCAGCCCTGGTGTGTAGAAAGGCTCCTGACTGTTAAGCAAGTGTGTGCTTGTTTCTTCTGTATTGCAGGAACTTGGGACTGAGATGTAGCTCACTGGCAAAGCACTTGCCTAGCAAAGGAAACTCCTGGGTTTGATTTGATTCCCAGTACCAAATAGAAAAAAAAAAAAA
>NW_012270560.1:0-672 GCF_000151885.1 Dipodomys ordii
CAAACAAAACAAAACAATGATCCCAAATTTCACTACCTCATGCAAACTACTGTGGATAGTTCAATGTATTGTGTTATTGATCTTTTTCTCCTAGGTGAGGATAATTTTGAGATTTTTCATGTGTTTTATTTGGATCTAAACACATTCAAGAAATAAGAATGTTTATAACTAGAATTGTTTATAACTAGAAAATTTTGATGTTTTTCAACTATAATTAGCAGTATCCTACAGTTTGCTGGGTCTGCAAAATATGGATAAATTCATAATCCTCTATTGAAAGAAGGAACAAATATAGCAACAGGCTTATAGTAAGTTGTAATATATACTTTGAATACTCCTTATTTTGTGTTTGTATCATTACAATAGTGTCATCATAGTTATTCTTCCAAAGAAAGGGAAGTTGGGGTGGGCAAATGAAGTGGGTGAATTAAAATGAATATGGTCCAAATAGGTTTTGTTTTTTTTATGGTTGTGCTCAAATCTTGCTCTCTACCATTTTGTGCCACAGTGCCAATTCTGGCTTTTTGATAGTTAATTGGAGATAAGAATTTCACAGACTTTCCTGACTCCGTTGGCTTTGAACTATGATCCTCAGATCTCAGTCTCCTGTGTAGATACAGGTGTGAGCCAGCGGCTCCTAGCTATATTCCTATTTCTTTTTCTTTTCTTTTC
>NW_012270560.1:8077-12005 GCF_000151885.1 Dipodomys ordii
AGTGGTAGAGCGCTAGCCTTGAGCTGAAGAGCTGAGGGACAGCACCCAGGCCCAGAGTTCAGGCCCCACGACTGGACCAAAAAAAAAAAAAAAAAGGAAAAGAAAAAGAAAATCAGAAACTAAATCCAGGTCTGTCTAACTTTTTTGTTTGTTTGTTTGTGTGCTAGTACTATGGCTTTTATATCTTGAACTCTCTCAGGAAGCCTACGTCTGAATTCCCAGAATTTGTGAACATGGTAGAATTCATTGTAAAGGGGAATTAGGTTGAAGACAGTATTAAGATTGCTAATCAGCTGACTCTGAGGGAGGGAAATTATTCTGAGTGAACTAAGGGGCCTAATGTAATCACAAGAGCCCTAACACAGGAGAGAAGGAAGTAGTGGAGGAGCAGCAGAAGGGAAGTATGACATTGGAAGAAAGGCCAGAGAATGTAACAGTGCTGGCTTTGAACATGGTCATGAGCCAAGGAATGTGAATGACATCTAGAAGCCAGAAGACTAGGAAATGGGGCCTGGTGCTGTGGCTCACACCTGTAATCTACAGTAAGCTACTCAGGAGGCCGAGATCTGACGATCGCAACTTAAAGCCAGTCTACACAGGAACATCTATATAAGGTGCTTATCCCCAATTAACCACCAGAAAACTGGAAGTGGAGCTGTGCCTCAAAGTGGTAGAGCCCTAGCCTTGAGCAAGAAAAGCTCAGTGGGGCTGGGAAGGTGGCTCAGTGGTAGAGCGCTTGCCTTGCATGCCTGAGGCCCTGGGCTCGATTCCTCAGCACCACATAAGCAAAAGAAAAAAGCCGGAAGTGGCGCTGTGACTTAAGTGGTAGAGCGCTAGCCTTGAGCTGAAGAGCTGAGGGACAGCGCCCAGGCCCAGAGTTCAGGCCGGACCAAAAAAAGAAAAGAAAAGAAAAGCTCAGAGACAGCGCCCTGAGTTCAAGTCCCATAACCGATTAAAAAAAAAATAGACTAGGAAATGCATTCTCCCAGAAAGCTTCCAGAAAGACACAACCCTGCCAACACTTGGATTTTAGCATTATAAGCATTATATTTATATTATACTGGAGTTGAAATTCAGGGCCTCTAACTACTAGTCAGGTTATCAAACAAATGAGCAATGCCCCAGCTCTTTCTTGCTTTAATTTTTTTTTTTTGGTCAGTTGTAGGGCTTGAACTCAGGCACTGGGCACTGTCCCCAAGTGTTTTGGCTCAAAGCTAGTACCCTACCACTTAAGCCACAGCCCCACTTACAGTTTTCTGGTGGTTAATTGGGGATAAGGATCTCAGGAACTTAACTGCCTGGACTGGCAGATCTCAGATCTCAGCCTTGTAAGTAGCTATGATTATTATAGGCATGAGCCACCAGCACCTGGCACTTTAATTATATTTTAGGGAAGTGGTGCTGTGGCTCAAGTGGTAGAGCACTTGCCTTAAGCTGAAGAGATCAGGGACAGTACCCAGGCCGAGTTCAAGCCCCATGACTGACAAAAAATAATAATTATTATATTTTAGGTATGGTCTTGAGTTTTTTTTTTGCCCAGGGCCAACCTCAATGCATAGTTTTCCTACCTATAGCTCCTGAGTAGCTAGCTGACAGACATGAACTATGATTCCTAGATTATTGAGATGGGGAAGATTCACTAACTTTTTACCCAAGCTACCCTCAAACTTTGATCCTCAAAGTCTACCTCCTAAGCAGCTCTAATTACAGTCCTGGTCTACCTTGCTCAGTTAGATTTTTTTGGGGGGAGGGGGTCCGGTCGTGGGGCCTGAACTCTGGGCCTGGGCACTGTCCCTCAGCTCTTCAGCTCAAGGCTTGCGCTCTACCACTTGAGCCACAGCACCACTGCCGGCTTTTCTTTTTTTGCTTATGTGGTGCTAAGGAATTGAACCCAGGGCCTCAGGCATGCAAGGCAAGCGCTCTACCACTGAGCCATCTTCCCAGCCCAGTTAGATTTTTTTTGTTAGCATCAGTTAGTAGTACCAGGGTAGGATTTGTTGGTTTGGGTTTTGTTTTGTTTGTTTTTTCAAAGAGATCAAAGTCCCACTATGTTAACTCAGGCTAGCCCCCAAATTCCTAGGCTTGAGCAATCCTTTCCTCTCCAGGCCACCAGGCACACACCCCTGATGTCTTGAGTATGTTTCTGTCATTGTACAGTTGGATTATGACAAGTGCTGCTGAAGTCCTGAAGTCATGGGGTGGGGATCAAGGGTAGAGTGAGGGAACTTCCCCAGAGATATTTCAGTCCAATTTCAAAACTTTGTAATTTACATTTTTTTTGGCGGGGGTGGAGGGGTGGGAGGGTGGGGGGTGGGTACAAGGGGAAGCATTTGGGCTTGAACTCAGGGCCTGGATTCTGTCCTTTAACTTTTCTGCTCAAGATTGGCACTCTATCACTTGCCCCACAGTTCTGCTTCTAGCTTTTTGGTGGCTTCAAACTGTTATCTTCAGAACTCAGCCTCCTAAGTAGCTAGGATTATAGGCATGAGCTACCAGCACCTGGGTAAATCCAGTGTTCTTTTGATCTCATTGCGCCCTGGGAAAGCAAGGAGAGCCATTTGTAATCTATGCCTGAACTCTGGGCCTGGGTGCTGTCCCTCAGCTCTTCAGCTCAAGGCTAGCGCTCTACCACTTGAGCCACAGCACCACTTCTGGCTTTTTTCTTTTTTCTTTTGGGATGCTGAGGAATCGAACCCAGGGCCTCATGCATGCAAGGCAAGCATTCCACCACTGAGCCACCTTCCCAGCCCTTCTTTCTTTTGTTCTTTTCTTTCTTTCTCTCCTCTTCTCTCTCTCCCTCTCTCCTACCTTTCTCTTTCTCTCTCCCTGTCTCTCTCTCTGTCTCTGTCTGTCTCATCTGTCTCTGTCTCTGTCTCTCTCTCAGCAGTACTAGGGCTTGACCTCAGGGCTCAGGTTCTGTCCCTGAACTGCTTACTCAAGGCTAATCCTTTACCACTTGAGCCAAAGCTCCACTTCCAGCTTTTTTTGGTAGTTAATTGGAGATAAGAGTCTTACAGCCCCACTTATGGTTTTCTGGTAGTTAACTGGAGATAAGAATCTCAGGGACTTTCCTGCCTGGGCAGGCTTTGAACCTCAGTCCTCAGATCTCAGCCTTCTGAGTACACAACAGGTATGAGCCACTGGCACCTAGCTTTTTTTAAATCCATGGTTCTTCTTTCTCTATTGTTCTCTATTGCTCACCCTGGAAAAATAGTCTGCAGGGAAACATTTGTTATGTGCATGAATGAGTGTCCACTGGCTAAATGGTGACGTAGGAAGTTGATTCTCCTGTGACCACAATGCCAGGAGAGCTGCAAGAATGCCTCAGGAATCATTTTTACTTTCACAAATGAACTGGCCAGGAACCAATTCCATGAACAAAGTCAGCCCAGTCCTCAAAGGCTTCCTCTAGTCCTGGAGGCATTTCCTGTTCGTCTGTCCTGCAGCCTGCTCCTCTGTCACTTAAAACCTGGCATCAACCAATCTCTCTGTCTTATGTCCTCCCTCACGTGGAATACCACTGCACCCAGGCCATTTGATCACCAGGACCTGTTCCTACAAGCTGCTCTGTGCTGCGCAGTTTCACTGATGGTTTGATGGTAACAGATAACAACACATCATAATTTAGGCATTTAGAGTGAAAATATAGAACTGGGTGCCAGTGGCTCACACTTGTAATCCCAGCTCCTCAGGAGGCTGAGATCTGAGGATCACGATTTGAAGCCAGCCCAAGCAGGAAAGACCAAGAGATTCTTTTTTTTTAAATTTGTTTATTTTTTATTGTGAAAATACTGTACAGAGGGGTTACAATTACATGGGCAAGATAATGAGTACATTTCTTATTAAGCATTGTAGCCTCCTCCTTTGTTTCCCCTTCCCATCCCATCCTCCCCCCACTCCCCCCACCCAACCCTCCTCCTCCCCCCAC
>NW_012270561.1:0-1125 GCF_000151885.1 Dipodomys ordii
AAAAAGCCAGAAGTGGTGCTGTGGCTCAAGTGGTAGAGCACTAGCCTTGAGCTGAAGAGCTGAGGGACAGCGTCCAGGCCCAGAGTTCAGGCCCCACAACCGGAACCAAAAAAAAAAAAAAAAAAAGAATGGGAAATTGCAATGCATTACTTTTGACAAATAAGTGGCTGATGATTGTGCTCCTAGCTACTCAGGAGATTGAGATCTGATGATTGTTGTTCAAAACCAGTCCATGCAAGAAAGTCTGTCAGACTCATCTCTCAAATTAACTACCAAAAAGCTGTAAATGGCACTGTGGCTCAGAGTAATAGAGTATTAACCTTGAGCACAAGTGCTCAGGGACAGTGCCAAGGTCTGGAGTGCAAGCCCCAGGATCAGCACAAAGAGAAAAAATAAAGTGTTCACACACCATGATAATAGTCAGAAAAACCCAGAAGTTGTGTTAAGTTCCCAGTACATCACTGTCACTGCCTTGAATACTTCTCTATTTGTTTCCTTTCATTTATTTTTTGCCTCACATTTTAAACACTTCTTTACATCGAAGAAAAAAGACTTTATAATAGCATTCACAATAAAGCGAACAGAAAAATAATTCATTCTTTATTCTGGCAAACACTTTTAAATCTAAAATAATTTTGAGTGTGTTTTAACTAATCAGTCTCTGGGTAGCACTTTTTAAAGTAAATATATATCTGAAAACTGGAAGAACTTTCCATACCCAAGTTTTGGCCATACTCTTTTTTAAAATAAGTTTTTTATTATGAAAATACTGTATAGAGGGGTTACAGTTACATGAGCAAGGTAATGAGTACATTGTTGCCTCTTCCTTTGTTTTTCCCCTACCATCCCCTCCTACTCACCTCCTCAACTACACCCCCACCCCCCCACCTCCACCACTCCACTCCTCCTCCCCCACCCCACCCCCACCTAAATTGTAAAGTTCATTTTTTGACATAGTGTCTTGTACATCTCATTGTTGCAATGGGTCAACCTGTATCCCTATTTAAACATTTTGTTTTTTTCCCTTCCCTTTCCCCTACCATCCCCTCCTACTCACCTCCTCAACTACACCCCCACCCCCCCACCTCCACCACTCCACTCCTCCTCCCCCACCCCACCCCCACC
>NW_012270561.1:1915-2359 GCF_000151885.1 Dipodomys ordii
CCCACCTCCACCACTCCACTCCTCCTCCCCCACCCCACCCCCACCTAAATTGTAAAGTTCATTTTTTGACATAGTGTCTTGTACATCTCATTGTTACAATAGGTCAATCTCTATCCCTATTTCAACATTTTGTTTTTTTCCCTTCCCCTCCCCAAATTATACCAACATCAAATACAGTGAAAACGGGGAAGGACATACAAAGCAACAAAAAAAATCACATGGTACCTTATAAATACATTACAAACAATAGCAAGGAAGAAAAAAACACTGTGTCTCTATCTTGGGGTTCATTTCGCTTAACATCATCTTATCTGAGCTTTTCGGCTTGTCCCAGACATATATTAGTTACTGCAAATAAGGGGAACCATGGGACCTATGTTTCTTTGGGCCTGGCTTACTTCACTTAATATAATTTTTTCCAAGTCTTTCCATTTCCTAACAAAT
>NW_012270562.1:0-1156 GCF_000151885.1 Dipodomys ordii
GCAGGGGGCCTGGACGGGGCGGGGCCTGGACGGGGGCGGGGCCTGGACGGGGGCGGGGCGCGTCTCACCGATGGGCACCGAGGAGTCGTACACCACCAGGCCGGTCTTGGACCACTTGCCCAGGGGGTCCAGGTTGACTCCGCGATTGATGAGAGCCTGAAAGTGAGGAGGACGGACGGGAGAAAACCTCGGGAGCTGCTCTGCCTAGCAGACACCCGAGGCCCAGCGCAGCGGCTCCGGCCTGTCATCCCAGCCGAGACTGGAGGACGCAGGTGGAAGGCAGTCTGGAGAGGGAAAGGCTGTGAAGCTCTGATCGCCAATGAATGGGCAAGAAAACACCCCAGAAATGGAGCTGGGGCTCAGCGTTGAATAAACAGGTGAAAGTCCAGCAGCCAGGCCCTGAGTTCAAATCCTAGTATCCTCAGAGGGAGAGGAACTGACATGCAGGCACAGATGTGGGGGTTAGAGGTCACAGTCCCTGGCCCCTTGGGGCCCACGGCTCTCAGCACCCAGACCCAGGTTTGCAGGTGTAGGAGGCGCGGGGTGGGGGCGGGGGATGGGGTGGGGGGTGATCGTGGGTGTGCAGCAGCAGTACCCCCACCCTGGGCCGAGACCTCACCTGGGCCAGGTCTCGGCGCCGGGTCTTCAGGGTGTTGGTACGGAGGGTGATGGGCCGGGGCACCTCATTGGCTTCTAGGAACTCGATCAGCTGCGTCAGAGACGAGAGGGCGGGGCCTCAGCACGCGTGGGGGGGGGGTTTGCCCAGGAGGCTGAGATCTGAGGATCACAGTTCAAAGCCAGCCCGGGCAGGCAAAGTCTTTGGAGTGGCTCAAAGGTAGAGCGCCAGCTGAGCTGCAAAAGCTCAGGGACAACGCGGCCAGGCCCTGAGTTCCAACCCCAGGACAACAAAAGTGGGGGGGGGGGGGACGCACCTCGGCCAGGGGGAAGAGCTCCATGAGCTTGCGCAGCAGGAAGTCCCCGTAGGAGTAGTAGGTGGCCAGGTCCTTCTGCAGGCGGCTCAGATACTCGGCGCGGGAGCGGCCTTCTTCCCGCTGCGCCCCGAAATCACGCAGCACCCCCACGAGGTCCTGGATCCGCTTGTGCACGCGCTGCAGGTCGGGGGCCTGGGCATGTGGGTGCAGTCAAGGGGCTGTCC
>NW_012270562.1:5541-6585 GCF_000151885.1 Dipodomys ordii
ACATAAGCAAAAAGAAAAAAACCGGAAGTGGCGCTGTGGCTCAAGTGGTAGAGCGCTAGCCTTGAGCTGAAGAGCTGAGGGACAGTGCCCAGGCCTTGAATCCAAGCCCCAAAACAGGAACCGAGTCTCAGAAACTTTTGCTCTGGCTGGCTTTGAACCTTGATCCTTGCATCTCAGCCTCCTGAATAGCTAGGATCACAGGCGTGACCTCGAAGGCCCGACCCTCCACTCCCTGGAATTACACCTCGATCCTCAGATCTCAGCCTCCTGAGTAGCTAAGATTAAAGGCCTCGGCACCACCACTGGGCTCGGGCTCTCCCCTTTATTCCAGAAATGCCCCAACACACACCAGGATTGAGAACACTGGACAGGTAAGCTCCTGGACCGGCGTTCACTGACCTTTTGATAGCTGTCCAGGTAAGGCTTTGGCCCCAGGAGACCTGTTTGTCTTAGGGATCTCCACAGATTCCAGCCTCCTCTTGGCTGCCCTGTGAAGTACAGGAAACGTGGGCACGTCTCGAGTGCACAGCGGATCACTCACCATCAGCGCAATCCACCCACCCAAGCGGCAACACGCACATCCAAACCACGGCACGCCCCGAGATCCGCACTCACCTCTTCCGAGCCCGGCTGGACAGTCTCTTGGAACTTTCGTCATCAGCTGATTAGCAAAAGAAAAAAAAAAGGAAAAATAAGTTTGAGAGAAATAAGAGTAATGGGTTGGTGTAATAGTTGGATTTGTATAACTCAGTGGAGTAGAAGGTCAGGCCGGGTCCTCGCGCCTGGAATCCTCGCTAGGCAGGAGGCTGAGGTTGCGAGGATCGAGGTTCAAGGCCAGCCCAGGCAGACAAACTCCAGAGGCTCGTTAGGAAGGTGGACGATGGTGGGGGGCGAGGAGCCCGGGGAAGGCTCCGGGGGGAGTGTGTGTCAGCCCGGAGCTCTCAAGACGGTCATCTCCGCGTCCCGAGGCCACGGCGCCAGGCGCACGCCTGCAAGCGCGGCTAGCGCGGGAGGCCGAGCGCGGAGGCCCGAGGCTGGAGGCCG
>NW_012270563.1:0-445 GCF_000151885.1 Dipodomys ordii
ACTCTGCCATAGGAGTCACAGCTTCCCTTCCAGCTTTTTTGTTGTTGTTCTTGGGACTTGAACTCAGGACCTGGGTGCTGTCTCTGAACTCTCTTTCTCAAGGCTAGAGCTCTACCACTTTGAGCCACAGCTCCACTTTTGGTTTTCTGGTGCTTAATTGGAGGTAAGAGTTTCATGGACTTTCCTGTCTTGGCTGGCTTTGAACTGCAATTCTCTGATCTCAGCCTCCTGAGTAGCTAGGATCATAGGTGTGATCCACATGCACCTGGCACTAGCCTTTTTTTAATATTTTATTTTTATTTTTAAATAGTTGTACAAAGGGATTTCACCTTAACAAGTTTGTAAGTACCATGCGAAGTACTTCAGAAACCTACCTTCTTACAGTGAGAATTTACCATGGGAACTTTATTATTTCCTTTTTGTTTTTGTCTCCCCTCTCCTTCCC